>NW_027666115.1:0-17836 GCF_963924005.1 Protomyctophum bolini
GACTAAGCTAAGCAAAAGTGAACCAGGCCTTTTTACTGTGAAAATGGCACTTTGGGACTGTGAAAGTGACATTTTGGCCCTGTTGTCCCAAACTGCCCCAGCACTTCCCACATTGCTCAAAGTGGCTAGCTTTCATCCCAACACAGTTTATAGGGCCATACGGTACATAGTTTTCAAGTTACAGACTAAGCTAAGCAAAAGTGAACCAGGCCTTTTTACTGTGAAAATGGCACTTTGGGACTGTGAAAGTGACATTTTGGCCCTGTTGTCCCAAACTGCCCCAGCACTTCCCACATTGCTCAAAGTGGCTAGCTTTCATCCCAACACAGTTTATAGGGCCATACGGTACATAGTTTTCAAGTTACAGACTAAGCTAAGCAAAAGTGAACCAGGCCTTTTTACTGTGAAAATGGCACTTTGGGACTGTGAAAGTGACATTTTGGCCCTGTTGTCCCAAACTGCCCCAGCACTTCCCACATTGCTCAAAGTGGCTAGCTTTCATCCCAACACAGTTTATAGGGGGCCATACGGTACATAGTTTTCAAGTTACAGACTAAGCTAAGCAAAAGTGAACCAGGCCTTTTTACTGTGAAAATGGCACTTTGGGACTGTGAAAGTGACATTTTGGCCCTGTTGTCCCAAACTGCCCCAGCACTTCCCACATTGCTCAAAGTGGCTAGCTTTCATCCCAACACAGTTTATAGGCCATACGGTACATAGTTTTCAAGTTACAGACTAAGCTAAGCAAAAGTGAACCAGGCCTTTTTACTGTGAAAATGGCACTTTGGGACTGTGAAAGTGACATTTTGGCCCTGTTCGTTCCCTGTTGTCCAAACTGCCCCAGCTCTTGCCACAATGCTCAAAGTGGCTAGCTTTCATCCCAACACAGTTTATAGGGCCATACGGTACATAGTTTTCAAGTTACAGACTAAGCTAAGCAAAAGTGAACCAGGCCTTTTTACTGTGAAAATGGCACTTTGGGACTGTGAAAGTGACATTTTGGCCCTGTTGTCCCAAACTGCCCCAGCACTTCCCACATTGCTCAAAGTGGCTAGCTTTCATCCCAACACAGTTTATAGGGCCATACGGTACATAGTTTTCAAGTTACAGACTAAGCTAAGCAAAAGTGAACCAGGCCTTTTTACTGTGAAAATGGCACTTTGGGACTGTGAAAGTGACATTTTGGCCCTGTTGTCCCAAACTGCCCCAGCACTTCCCACATTGCTCAAAGTGGCTAGCTTTCATCCCAACACAGTTTATAGGGCCATACGGTACATAGTTTTCAAGTTACAGACTAAGCTAAGCAAAAGTGAATCTTTTTTTTTACTGTGAAAACGGCACTTTGGGACTGTGAAAGTGACATTTTGGCCCTGTTGTCCCAAACTGCCCCAGCACTTCCCACATTGCTCAAAGTGGCTAGCTTTCATCCCAACACAGTTTATAGGGCCATACGGTACATAGTTTTCAAGTTACAGACTAAGCTAAGCAAAAGTGAACCAGGCCTTTTTACTGTGAAAATGGCACTTTGGGACTGTGAAAGTGACATTTTGGCCCTGTTGTCCCAAACTGCCCCAGCACTTCCCACATTGCTCAAAGTGGCTAGCTTTCATCCCAACACAGTTTATAGGGCCATACGGTACATAGTTTTCAAGTTACAGACTAAGCTAAGCAAAAGTGAACCAGGCCTTTTTACTGTGAAAATGGCACTTTGGGACTGTGAAAGTGACATTTTGGCCCTGTTGTCCCAAACTGCCCCAGCACTTCCCACATTGCTCAAAGTGGCTAGCTTTCATCCCAACACAGTTTATAGGGCCATACGGTACATAGTTTTCAAGTTACAGACTAAGCTAAGCAAAAGTGAACCAGGCCTTTTTACTGTGAAAATGGCACTTTGGGACTGTGAAAGTGACATTTGGCCCTGTTCGTTCCCTGTTGTCCCAAACTGCCCCAGCTCTTGCCACAATGCTCAAAGTGGCTAGCTTTCATCCCAACACAGTTTATAGGGCCATACGGTACATAGTTTTCAAGTTACAGACTAAGCTAAGCAAAAGTGAACCAGGCCTTTTTTACTGTGAAAATGGCACTTTGGGACTGTGAAAGTGACATTTTGGCCCTGTTGTCCCAAACTGCCCCAGCACTTCCCACACTGCTCAAAGTGGCTAGCTTTCATCCCAACACAGTTTATAGGGCCATACGGTACATAGTTTTCAAGTTACAGACTAAGCTAAGCAAAAGTGAACCAGGCCTTTTTACTGTGAAAATGGCACTTTGGGACTGTGAAAGTGACATTTTGGCCCTGTTGTCCCAAACTGCCCCAGCACTTCCCACATTGCTCAAAGTGGCTAGCTTTCATCCCAACACAGTTTATAGGGCCATACGGTACATAGTTTTCAAGTTACAGACTAAGCTAAGCAAAAGTGAACCAGGCCTTTTTACTGTGAAAATGGCACTTTGGGACTGTGAAAGTGACATTTTGGCCCTGTTGTCCCAAACTGCCCCAGCACTTCCCACATTGCTCAAAGTGGCTAGCTTTCATCCCAACACAGTTTATAGGGCCATACGGTACATAGTTTTCAAGTTACAGACTAAGCTAAGCAAAATGAATCTTTTTTTTTTTACTGTGAAAACGGCACTTTGGGACTGTGAAAGTGACATTTTGGCCCTGTTGTCCCAAACTGCCCCAGCACTTCCCACATTGCTCAAAGTGGCTAGCTTTCATCCCAACACAGTTTATAGGGCCATACGGTACATAGTTTTCAAGTTACAGACTAAGCTAAGCAAAAGTGAACCAGGCCTTTTTACTGTGAAAATGGCACTTTGGGACTGTGAAAGTGACATTTTGGCCCTGTTGTCCCAAACTGCCCCAGCACTTCCCACATTGCTCAAAGTGGCTAGCTTTCATCCCAACACAGTTTATAGGGCCATACGGTACATAGTTTTCAAGTTACAGACTAAGCTAAGCAAAAGTGAACCAGGCCTTTTTACTGTGAAAATGGCACTTTGGGACTGTGAAAGTGACATTTTGGCCCTGTTCGTTCCCTGTTGTCCCAAACTGCCCCAGCTCTTGCCACAATGCTCAAAGTGGCTAGCTTTCATCCCAACACAGTTTATAGGGCCATACGGTACATAGTTTTCAAGTTACAGACTAAGCTAAGCAAAAGTGAACCAGGCCTTTTTACTGTGAAAATGGCACTTTGGGACTGTGAAAGTGACATTTTGGCCCTGTTGTCCCAAACTGCCCCAGCACTTCCCACACTGCTCAAAGTGGCTAGCTTTCATCCCAACACAGTTTATAGGGCCATACGGTACATAGTTTTCAAGTTACAGACTAAGCTAAGCAAAAGTGAACCAGGCCTTTTTACTGTGAAAATGGCACTTTGGGACTGTGAAAGTGACATTTTGGCCCTGTTGTCCCAAACTGCCCCAGCACTTCCCACATTGCTCAAAGTGGCTAGCTTTCATCCCAACACAGTTTATAGGGCCATACGGTACATAGTTTTCAAGTTACAGACTAAGCTAAGCAAAAGTGAACCAGGCCTTTTTACTGTGAAAATGGCACTTTGGGACTGTGAAAGTGACATTTTGGCCCTGTTGTCCCAAACTGCCCCAGCACTTCCCACATTGCTCAAAGTGGCTAGCTTTCATCCCAACACAGTTTATAGGGCCATACGGTACATAGTTTTCAAGTTACAGACTAAGCTAAGCAAAATGAATCTTTTTTTTTTTACTGTGAAAACGGCACTTTGGGACTGTGAAAGTGACATTTTGGCCCTGTTGTCCCAAACTGCCCCAGCACTTCCCACATTGCTCAAAGTGGCTAGCTTTCATCCCAACACAGTTTATAGGGCCATACGGTACATAGTTTTCAAGTTACAGACTAAGCTAAGCAAAAGTGAACCAGGCCTTTTTACTGTGAAAATGGCACTTTGGGACTGTGAAAGTGACATTTTGGCCCTGTTGTCCCAAACTGCCCCAGCACTTCCCACATTGCTCAAAGTGGCTAGCTTTCATCCCAACACAGTTTATAGGGCCATACGGTACATAGTTTTCAAGTTACAGACTAAGCTAAGCAAAAGTGAACCAGGCCTTTTTACTGTGAAAATGGCACTTTGGGACTGTGAAAGTGACATTTTGGCCCTGTTGTCCCAAACTGCCCCAGCACTTCCCACATTGCTCAAAGTGGCTAGCTTTCATCCCAACACAGTTTATAGGGCCATACGGTACATAGTTTTCAAGTTACAGACTAAGCTAAGCAAAAGTGAACCAGGCCTTTTTACTGTGAAAATGGCACTTTGGGACTGTGAAAGTGACATTTTGGCCCTGTTCGTTCCCTGTTGTCCCAAACTGCCCCAGCTCTTGCCACAATGCTCAAAGTGGCTAGCTTTCATCCCAACACAGTTTATAGGGCCATACGGTACATAGTTTTCAAGTTACAGACTAAGCTAAGCAAAAGTGAACCAGGCCTTTTTACTGTGAAAATGGCACTTTGGGACTGTGAAAGTGACATTTTGGCCCTGTTGTCCCAAACTGCCCCAGCACTTCCCACACTGCTCAAAGTGGCTAGCTTTCATCCCAACACAGTTTATAGGGCCATACGGTACATAGTTTTCAAGTTACAGACTAAGCTAAGCAAAAGTGAACCAGGCCTTTTTACTGTGAAAATGGCACTTTGGGACTGTGAAAGTGACATTTTGGCCCTGTTGTCCCAAACTGCCCCAGCACTTCCCACATTGCTCAAAGTGGCTAGCTTTCATCCCAACACAGTTTATAGGGCCATACGGTACATAGTTTTCAAGTTACAGACTAAGCTAAGCAAAAGTGAACCAGGCCTTTTTACTGTGAAAATGGCACTTTGGGACTGTGAAAGTGACATTTTGGCCCTGTTGTCCCAAACTGCCCCAGCACTTCCCACATTGCTCAAAGTGGCTAGCTTTCATCCCAACACAGTTTATAGGGCCATACGGTACATAGTTTTCAAGTTACAGACTAAGCTAAGCAAAATGAATCTTTTTTTTTTACTGTGAAAACGGCACTTTGGGACTGTGAAAGTGACTTTTTGGCCCTGTTGTCCCAAACTGCCCCAGCACTTCCCACATTGCTCAAAGTGGCTAGCTTTCATCCCAACACAGTTTATAGGGCCATACGGTACATAGTTTTCAAGTTACAGACTAAGCTAAGCAAAAGTGAACCAGGCCTTTTTACTGTGAAAATGGCACTTTGGGACTGTGAAAGTGACATTTTGGCCCTGTTGTCCCAAACTGCCCCAGCACTTCCCACATTGCTCAAAGTGGCTAGCTTTCATCCCAACACAGTTTATAGGGCCATACGGTACATAGTTTTCAAGTTACAGACTAAGCTAAGCAAAAGTGAACCAGGCCTTTTTACTGTGAAAATGGCACTTTGGGACTGTGAAAGTGACATTTTGGCCCTGTTGTCCCAAACTGCCCCAGCACTTCCCACATTGCTCAAAGTGGCTAGCTTTCATCCCAACACAGTTTATAGGGCCATACGGTACATAGTTTTCAAGTTACAGACTAAGCTAAGCAAAAGTGAACCAGGCCTTTTTACTGTGAAAATGGCACTTTGGGACTGTGAAAGTGACATTTTGGCCCTGTTGTCCCAAACTGCCCCAGCACTTCCCACATTGCTCAAAGTGGCTAGCTTTCATCCCAACACAGTTTATAGGGCCATACGGTACATAGTTTTCAAGTTACAGACTAAGCTAAGCAAAAGTGAACCAGGCCTTTTTACTGTGAAAATGGCACTTTGGGACTGTGAAAGTGACATTTTGGCCCTGTTGTCCCAAACTGCCCCAGCACTTCCCACATTGCTCAAAGTGGCTAGCTTTCATCCCAACACAGTTTATAGGGCCATACGGTACATAGTTTTCAAGTTACAGACTAAGCTAAGCAAAAGTGAACCAGGCCTTTTTACTGTGAAAATGGCACTTTGGGACTGTGAAAGTGACATTTTGGCCCTGTTCGTTCCCTGTTGTCCCAAACTGCCCCAGCTCTTGCCACAATGCTCAAAGTGGCTAGCTTTCATCCCAACACAGTTTATAGGGCCATACGGTACATAGTTTTCAAGTTACAGACTAAGCTAAGCAAAAGTGAACCAGGCCTTTTTACTGTGAAAATGGCACTTTGGGACTGTGAAAGTGACATTTTGGCCCTGTTGTCCCAAACTGCCCCAGCACTTCCCACATTGCTCAAAGTGGCTAGCTTTCATCCCAACACAGTTTATAGGGCCATACGGTACATAGTTTTCAAGTTACAGACTAAGCTAAGCAAAAGTGAACCAGGCCTTTTTACTGTGAAAATGGCACTTTGGGACTGTGAAAGTGACATTTTGGCCCTGTTGTCCCAAACTGCCCCAGCACTTCCCACATTGCTCAAAGTGGCTAGCTTTCATCCCAACACAGTTTATAGGGCCATACGGTACATAGTTTTCAAGTTACAGACAAAGCTAAGCAAAATGAATCTTTTTTTTTTTACTGTGAAAACGGCACTTTGGGACTGTGAAAGTGACATTTTGGCCCTGTTGTCCCAAACTGCCCCAGCACTTCCCACATTGCTCAAAGTGGCTAGCTTTCATCCCAACACAGTTTATAGGGCCATACGGTACATAGTTTTCAAGTTACAGACTAAGCTAAGCAAAATGAATCTGTTTTTTTTTACTGTGAAAATGGCACTTTGGGACTGTGAAAGTGACATTTTGGCCCTGTTGTCCCAAACTGCCCCAGCACTTCCCACATTGCTCAAAGTGGCTAGCTTTCATCCCAACACAGTTTATAGGGCCATACGGTACATAGTTTTCAAGTTACAGACTAAGCTAAGCAAAAGTGAACCAGGCCTTTTTACTGTGAAAATGGCACTTTGGGACTGTGAAAGTGACATTTTGGCCCTGTTGTCCCAAACTGCCCCAGCACTTCCCACATTGCTCAAAGTGGCTAGCTTTCATCCCAACACAGTTTATAGGGCCATACGGTACATAGTTTTCAAGTTACAGACTAAGCTAAGCAAAATTAATCTGTTTTTTTTTACTGTGAAAATGGCACTTTGGGACTGTGAAAGTGACATTTTGGCCCTGTTGTCCCAAACTGCCCCAGCACTTCCCACATTGCTCAAAGTGGCTAGCTTTCATCCCAACACAGTTTATAGGGCCATACGGTACATAGTTTTCAAGTTACAGACTAAGCTAAGCAAAAGTGAACCAGGCCTTTTTACTGTGAAAATGGCACTTTGGGACTGTGAAAGTGACATTTTGGCCCTGTTGTCCCAAACTGCCCCAGCACTTCCCACATTGCTCAAAGTGGCTAGCTTTCATCCCAACACAGTTTATAGGGCCATACGGTACATAGTTTTCAAGTTACAGACTAAGCTAAGCAAAAGTGAACCAGGCCTTTTTACTGTGAAAATGGCACTTTGGGACTGTGAAAGTGACATTTTGGCCCTGTTGTCCCAAACTGCCCCAGCACTTCCCACATTGCTCAAAGTGGCTAGCTTTCATCCCAACACAGTTTATAGGGCCATACGGTACATAGTTTTCAAGTTACAGACTAAGCTAAGCAAAATGAATCTTTTTTTTTTACTGTGAAAACGGCACTTTGGGACTGTGAAAGTGACATTTTGGCCCTGTTGTCCCAAACTGCCCCAGCACTTCCCACATTGCTCAAAGTGGCTAGCTTTCATCCCAACACAGTTTATAGGGCCATACGGTACATAGTTTTCAAGTTACAGACTAAGCTAAGCAAAAGTGAACCAGGCCTTTTTACTGTGAAAATGGCACTTTGGGACTGTGAAAGTGACATTTTGGCCCTGTTGTCCCAAACTGCCCCAGCACTTCCCACATTGCTCAAAGTGGCTAGCTTTCATCCCAACACAGTTTATAGGGCCATACGGTACATAGTTTTCAAGTTACAGACTAAGCTAAGCAAAAGTGAACCAGGCCTTTTTACTGTGAAAATGGCACTTTGGGACTGTGAAAGTGACATTTTGGCCCTGTTGTCCCAAACTGCCCCAGCACTTCCCACATTGCTCAAAGTGGCTAGCTTTCATCCCAACACAGTTTATAGGGCCATACGGTACATAGTTTTCAAGTTACAGACTAAGCTAAGCAAAAGTGAACCAGGCCTTTTTACTGTGAAAATGGCACTTTGGGACTGTGAAAGTGACATTTTGGCCCTGTTGTCCCAAACTGCCCCAGCACTTCCCACATTGCTCAAAGTGGCTAGCTTTCATCCCAACACAGTTTATAGGGCCATACGGTACATAGTTTTCAAGTTACAGACTAAGCTAAGCAAAAGTGAACCAGGCCTTTTTACTGTGAAAATGGCACTTTGGGACTGTGAAAGTGACATTTTGGCCCTGTTCGTTCCCTGTTGTCCCAAACTGCCCCAGCTCTTGCCACAATGCTCAAAGTGGCTAGCTTTCATCCCAACACAGTTTATAGGGCCATACGGTACATAGTTTTCAAGTTACAGACTAAGCTAAGCAAAAGTGAACCAGGCCTTTTTACTGTGAAAATGGCACTTTGGGACTGTGAAAGTGACATTTTGGCCCTGTTGTCCCAAACTGCCCCAGCACTTCCCACATTGCTCAAAGTGGCTAGCTTTCATCCCAACACAGTTTATAGGGCCATACGGTACATAGTTTTCAAGTTACAGACTAAGCTAAGCAAAAGTGAACCAGGCCTTTTTACTGTGAAAATGGCACTTTGGGACTGTGAAAGTGACATTTTGGCCCTGTTGTCCCAAACTGCCCCAGCACTTCCCACATTGCTCAAAGTGGCTAGCTTTCATCCCAACACAGTTTATAGGGCCATACGGTACATAGTTTTCAAGTTACAGACAAAGCTAAGCAAAATGAATCTTTTTTTTTTACTGTGAAAACGGCACTTTGGGACTGTGAAAGTGACATTTTGGCCCTGTTGTCCCAAACTGCCCCAGCACTTCCCACATTGCTCAAAGTGGCTAGCTTTCATCCCAACACAGTTTATAGGGCCATACGGTACATAGTTTTCAAGTTACAGACTAAGCTAAGCAAAATGAATCTGTTTTTTTTACTGTGAAAATGGCACTTTGGGACTGTGAAAGTGACATTTTGGCCCTGTTGTCCCAAACTGCCCCAGCACTTCCCACATTGCTCAAAGTGGCTAGCTTTCATCCCAACACAGTTTATAGGGCCATACGGTACATAGTTTTCAAGTTACAGACTAAGCTAAGCAAAAGTGAACCAGGCCTTTTTACTGTGAAAATGGCACTTTGGGACTGTGAAAGTGACATTTTGGCCCTGTTGTCCCAAACTGCCCCAGCACTTCCCACATTGCTCAAAGTGGCTAGCTTTCATCCCAACACAGTTTATAGGGCCATACGGTACATAGTTTTCAAGTTACAGACTAAGCTAAGCAAAATTAATCTGTTTTTTTTTTACTGTGAAAATGGCACTTTGGGACTGTGAAAGTGACATTTTGGCCCTGTTGTCCCAAACTGCCCCAGCACTTCCCACATTGCTCAAAGTGGCTAGCTTTCATCCCAACACAGTTTATAGGGCCATACGGTACATAGTTTTCAAGTTACAGACTAAGCTAAGCAAAAGTGAACCAGGCCTTTTTACTGTGAAAATGGCACTTTGGGACTGTGAAAGTGACATTTTGGCCCTGTTGTCCCAAACTGCCCCAGCACTTCCCACATTGCTCAAAGTGGCTAGCTTTCATCCCAACACAGTTTATAGGGCCATACGGTACATAGTTTTCAAGTTACAGACTAAGCTAAGCAAAAGTGAACCAGGCCTTTTTACTGTGAAAATGGCACTTTGGGACTGTGAAAGTGACATTTTGGCCCTGTTGTCCCAAACTGCCCCAGCACTTCCCACATTGCTCAAAGTGGCTAGCTTTCATCCCAACACAGTTTATAGGGCCATACGGTACATAGTTTTCAAGTTACAGACTAAGCTAAGCAAAATGAATCTTTTTTTTTTACTGTGAAAACGGCACTTTGGGACTGTGAAAGTGACATTTTGGCCCTGTTGTCCCAAACTGCCCCAGCACTTCCCACATTGCTCAAAGTGGCTAGCTTTCATCCCAACACAGTTTATAGGGCCATACGGTACATAGTTTTCAAGTTACAGACTAAGCTAAGCAAAAGTGAACCAGGCCTTTTTACTGTGAAAATGGCACTTTGGGACTGTGAAAGTGACATTTTGGCCCTGTTGTCCCAAACTGCCCCAGCACTTCCCACATTGCTCAAAGTGGCTAGCTTTCATCCCAACACAGTTTATAGGGCCATACGGTACATAGTTTTCAAGTTACAGACTAAGCTAAGCAAAAGTGAACCAGGCCTTTTTACTGTGAAAATGGCACTTTGGGACTGTGAAAGTGACATTTTGGCCCTGTTGTCCCAAACTGCCCCAGCACTTCCCACATTGCTCAAAGTGGCTAGCTTTCATCCCAACACAGTTTATAGGGCCATACGGTACATAGTTTTCAAGTTACAGACTAAGCTAAGCAAAAGTGAACCAGGCCTTTTTACTGTGAAAATGGCA
The DNA here is from genome assembly GCF_963924005.1 of Protomyctophum bolini. Taxonomy (NCBI): domain Eukaryota; kingdom Metazoa; phylum Chordata; class Actinopteri; order Myctophiformes; family Myctophidae; genus Protomyctophum; species Protomyctophum bolini. Next base: position 10,542 of record NW_027666115.1, read on the forward strand.
CTTTGGGACTGTGAAAGTGACATTTTGGCCCTGTTCGTCCCTGTTGTCCCAAACTGCCCCAGCTCTTGCCACAATGCTCAAAGTGGCTAGCTTTCATCCCAACACAGTTTATAGGGCCATACGGTACATAGTTTTCAAGTTACAGACTAAGCTAAGCAAAAGTGAACCAGGCCTTTTTACTGTGAAAATGGCACTTTGGGACTGTGAAAGTGACATTTTGGCCCTGTTGTCCCAAACTGCCCCAGCACTTCCCACACTGCTCAAAGTGGCTAGCTTTCATCCCAACACAGTTTATAGGGCCATACGGTACATAGTTTTCAAGTTACAGACTAAGCTAAGCAAAAGTGAACCAGGCCTTTTTACTGTGAAAATGGCACTTTGGGACTGTGAAAGTGACATTTTGGCCCTGTTGTCCCAAACTGCCCCAGCACTTCCCACATTGCTCAAAGTGGCTAGCTTTCATCCCAACACAGTTTATAGGGCCATACGGTACATAGTTTTCAAGTTACAGACTAAGCTAAGCAAAAGTGAACCAGGCCTTTTTACTGTGAAAATGGCACTTTGGGACTGTGAAAGTGACATTTTGGCCCTGTTGTCCCAAACTGCCCCAGCACTTCCCACATTGCTCAAAGTGGCTAGCTTTCATCCCAACACAGTTTATAGGGCCATACGGTACATAGTTTTCAAGTTACAGACTAAGCTAAGCAAAATGAATCTTTTTTTTTTACTGTGAAAACGGCACTTTGGGACTGTGAAAGTGACATTTTGGCCCTGTTGTCCCAAACTGCCCCAGCACTTCCCACATTGCTCAAAGTGGCTAGCTTTCATCCCAACACAGTTTATAGGGCCATACGGTACATAGTTTTCAAGTTACAGACTAAGCTAAGCAAAAGTGAACCAGGCCTTTTTACTGTGAAAATGGCACTTTGGGACTGTGAAAGTGACATTTTGGCCCTGTTGTCCCAAACTGCCCCAGCACTTCCCACATTGCTCAAAGTGGCTAGCTTTCATCCCAACACAGTTTATAGGGCCATACGGTACATAGTTTTCAAGTTACAGACTAAGCTAAGCAAAAGTGAACCAGGCCTTTTTACTGTGAAAATGGCACTTTGGGACTGTGAAAGTGACATTTTGGCCCTGTTGTCCCAAACTGCCCCAGCACTTCCCACATTGCTCAAAGTGGCTAGCTTTCATCCCAACACAGTTTATAGGGCCATACGGTACATAGTTTTCAAGTTACAGACTAAGCTAAGCAAAAGTGAACCAGGCCTTTTTACTGTGAAAATGGCACTTTGGGACTGTGAAAGTGACATTTTGGCCCTGTTGTCCCAAACTGCCCCAGCACTTCCCACATTGCTCAAAGTGGCTAGCTTTCATCCCAACACAGTTTATAGGGCCATACGGTACATAGTTTTCAAGTTACAGACTAAGCTAAGCAAAAGTGAACCAGGCCTTTTTACTGTGAAAATGGCACTTTGGGACTGTGAAAGTGACATTTTGGCCCTGTTCGTTCCCTGTTGTCCCAAACTGCCCCAGCTCTTGCCACAATGCTCAAAGTGGCTAGCTTTCATCCCAACACAGTTTATAGGGCCATACGGTACATAGTTTTCAAGTTACAGACTAAGCTAAGCAAAAGTGAACCAGGCCTTTTTACTGTGAAAATGGCACTTTGGGACTGTGAAAGTGACATTTTGGCCCTGTTGTCCCAAACTGCCCCAGCACTTCCCACATTGCTCAAAGTGGCTAGCTTTCATCCCAACACAGTTTATAGGGCCATACGGTACATAGTTTTCAAGTTACAAAGCTAAGCAAAAGTGAACCAGGCCTTTTTACTGTGAAAATGGCACTTTGGGACTGTGAAAGTGACATTTTGGCCCTGTTGTCCCAAACTGCCCCAGCACTTCCCACATTGCTCAAAGTGGCTAGCTTTCATCCCAACACAGTTTATAGGGCCATACGGTACATAGTTTTCAAGTTACAGACAAAGCTAAGCAAAATGAATCTTTTTTTTTTTACTGTGAAAACGGCACTTTGGGACTGTGAAAGTGACATTTTGGCCCTGTTGTCCCAAACTGCCCCAGCACTTCCCACATTGCTCAAAGTGGCTAGCTTTCATCCCAACACAGTTTATAGGGCCATACGGTACATAGTTTTCAAGTTACAGACTAAGCTAAGCAAAATGAATCTGTTTTTTTTTACTGTGAAAATGGCACTTTGGGACTGTGAAAGTGACATTTTGGCCCTGTTGTCCCAAACTGCCCCAGCACTTCCCACATTGCTCAAAGTGGCTAGCTTTCATCCCAACACAGTTTATAGGGCCATACGGTACATAGTTTTCAAGTTACAGACTAAGCTAAGCAAAAGTGAACCAGGCCTTTTTACTGTGAAAATGGCACTTTGGGACTGTGAAAGTGACATTTTGGCCCTGTTGTCCCAAACTGCCCCAGCACTTCCCACATTGCTCAAAGTGGCTAGCTTTCATCCCAACACAGTTTATAGGGCCATACGGTACATAGTTTTCAAGTTACAGACTAAGCTAAGCAAAATGAATCTGTTTTTTTTTTACTGTGAAAATGGCACTTTGGGACTGTGAAAGTGACATTTTGGCCCTGTTGTCCCAAACTGCCCCAGCACTTCCCACATTGCTCAAAGTGGCTAGCTTTCATCCCAACACAGTTTATAGGGCCATACGGTACATAGTTTTCAAGTTACAGACTAAGCTAAGCAAAATGAATCTTTTTTTTTTACTGTGAAAACGGCACTTTGGGACTGTGAAAGTGACATTTTGGCCCTGTTGTCCCAAACTGCCCCAGCACTTCCCACATTGCTCAAAGTGGCTAGCTTTCATCCCAACACAGTTTATAGGGCCATACGGTACATAGTTTTCAAGTTACAGACTAAGCTAAGCAAAAGTGAACCAGGCCTTTTTACTGTGAAAATGGCACTTTGGGACTGTGAAAGTGACATTTTGGCCCTGTTGTCCCAAACTGCCCCAGCACTTCCCACATTGCTCAAAGTGGCTAGCTTTCATCCCAACACAGTTTATAGGGCCATACGGTACATAGTTTTCAAGTTACAGACTAAGCTAAGCAAAATGAATCTTTTTTTTTTTACTGTGAAAACGGCACTTTGGGACTGTGAAAGTGACATTTTGGCCCTGTTGTCCCAAACTGCCCCAGCACTTCCCACATTGCTCAAAGTGGCTAGCTTTCATCCCAACACAGTTTATAGGGCCATACGGTACATAGTTTTCAAGTTACAGACCAAGCTAAGCAAAATGAATCTGTTTTTTTTTACTGTGAAAATGGCACTTTGGGACTGTGAAAGTGACATTTTGGCCCTGTTGTCCCAAACTGCCCCAGCACTTCCCACATTGCTCAAAGTGGCTAGCTTTCATCCCAACACAGTTTATAGGGCCATACGGTACATAGTTTTCAAGTTACAGACTAAGCTAAGCAAAAGTGAACCAGGCCTTTTTACTGTGAAAATGGCACTTTGGGACTGTGAAAGTGACATTTTGGCCCTGTTGTCCCAAACTGCCCCAGCACTTCCCACATTGCTCAAAGTGGCTAGCTTTCATCCCAACACAGTTTATAGGGCCATACGGTACATAGTTTTCAAGTTACAGACTAAGCTAAGCAAAATGAATCTGTTTTTTTTTTACTGTGAAAATGGCACTTTGGGACTGTGAAAGTGACATTTTGGCCCTGTTGTCCCAAACTGCCCCAGCACTTCCCACATTGCTCAAAGTGGCTAGCTTTCATCCCAACACAGTTTATAGGGCCATACGGTACATAGTTTTCAAGTTACAGACTAAGCTAAGCAAAAGTGAACCAGGCCTTTTTACTGTGAAAATGGCACTTTGGGACTGTGAAAGTGACATTTTGGCCCTGTTGTCCCAAACTGCCCCAGCACTTCCCACATTGCTCAAAGTGGCTAGCTTTCATCCCAACACAGTTTATAGGGCCATACGGTACATAGTTTTCAAGTTACAGACTAAGCTAAGCAAAAGTGAACCAGGCCTTTTTACTGTGAAAATGGCACTTTGGGACTGTGAAAGTGACATTTTGGCCCTGTTGTCCCAAACTGCCCCAGCACTTCCCACATTGCTCAAAGTGGCTAGCTTTCATCCCAACACAGTTTATAGGGCCATACGGTACATAGTTTTCAAGTTACAGACTAAGCTAAGCAAAATGAATCTTTTTTTTTTTACTGTGAAAACGGCACTTTGGGACTGTGAAAGTGACATTTTGGCCCTGTTGTCCCAAACTGCCCCAGCACTTCCCACATTGCTCAAAGTGGCTAGCTTTCATCCCAACACAGTTTATAGGGCCATACGGTACATAGTTTTCAAGTTACAGACTAAGCTAAGCAAAAGTGAACCAGGCCTTTTTACTGTGAAAATGGCACTTTGGGACTGTGAAAGTGACATTTTGGCCCTGTTGTCCCAAACTGCCCCAGCACTTCCCACATTGCTCAAAGTGGCTAGCTTTCATCCCAACACAGTTTATAGGGCCATACGGTACATAGTTTTCAAGTTACAGACTAAGCTAAGCAAAAGTGAACCAGGCCTTTTTACTGTGAAAATGGCACTTTGGGACTGTGAAAGTGACATTTTGGCCCTGTTGTCCCAAACTGCCCCAGCACTTCCCACATTGCTCAAAGTGGCTAGCTTTCATCCCAACACAGTTTATAGGGCCATACGGTACATAGTTTTCAAGTTACAGACTAAGCTAAGCAAAAGTGAACCAGGCCTTTTTACTGTGAAAATGGCACTTTGGGACTGTGAAAGTGACATTTTGGCCCTGTTCGTTCCCTGTTGTCCCAAACTGCCCCAGCTCTTGCCACAATGCTCAAAGTGGCTAGCTTTCATCCCAACACAGTTTATAGGGCCATACGGTACATAGTTTTCAAGTTACAGACTAAGCTAAGCAAAAGTGAACCAGGCCTTTTTACTGTGAAAATGGCACTTTGGGACTGTGAAAGTGACATTTTGGCCCTGTTGTCCCAAACTGCCCCAGCACTTCCCACACTGCTCAAAGTGGCTAGCTTTCATCCCAACACAGTTTATAGGGCCATACGGTACATAGTTTTCAAGTTACAGACTAAGCTAAGCAAAAGTGAACCAGGCCTTTTTACTGTGAAAATGGCACTTTGGGACTGTGAAAGTGACATTTTGGCCCTGTTGTCCCAAACTGCCCCAGCACTTCCCACATTGCTCAAAGTGGCTAGCTTTCATCCCAACACAGTTTATAGGGCCATACGGTACATAGTTTTCAAGTTACAGACTAAGCTAAGCAAAAGTGAACCAGGCCTTTTTACTGTGAAAATGGCACTTCGGGACTGTGAAAGTGACATTTTGGCCCTGTTGTCCCAAACTGCCCCAGCACTTCCCACATTGCTCAAAGTGGCTAGCTTTCATCCCAACACAGTTTATAGGGCCATACGGTACATAGTTTTCAAGTTACAGACTAAGCTAAGCAAAATGAATCTTTTTTTTTTACTGTGAAAACGGCACTTTGGGACTGTGAAAGTGACATTTTGGCCCTGTTGTCCCAAACTGCCCCAGCACTTCCCACATTGCTCAAAGTGGCTAGCTTTCATCCCAACACAGTTTATAGGGCCATACGGTACATAGTTTTCAAGTTACAGACTAAGCTAAGCAAAAGTGAACCAGGCCTTTTTACTGTGAAAATGGCACTTTGGGACTGTGAAAGTGACATTTTGGCCCTGTTGTCCCAAACTGCCCCAGCACTTCCCACATTGCTCAAAGTGGCTAGCTTTCATCCCAACACAGTTTATAGGGCCATACGGTACATAGTTTTCAAGTTACAGACTAAGCTAAGCAAAAGTGAACCAGGCCTTTTTACTGTGAAAATGGCACTTTGGGACTGTGAAAGTGACATTTTGGCCCTGTTGTCCCAAACTGCCCCAGCACTTCCCACATTGCTCAAAGTGGCTAGCTTTCATCCCAACACAGTTTATAGGGCCATACGGTACATAGTTTTCAAGTTACAGACTAAGCTAAGCAAAAGTGAACCAGGCCTTTTTACTGTGAAAATGGCACTTTGGGACTGTGAAAGTGACATTTTGGCCCTGTTCGTTCCCTGTTGTCCCAAACTGCCCCAGCTCTTGCCACAATGCTCAAAGTGGCTAGCTTTCATCCCAACACAGTTTATAGGGCCATACGGTACATAGTTTTCAAGTTACAGACTAAGCTAAGCAAAAGTGAACCAGGCCTTTTTACTGTGAAAATGGCACTTTGGGACTGTGAAAGTGACATTTTGGCCCTGTTGTCCCAAACTGCCCCAGCACTTCCCACACTGCTCAAAGTGGCTAGCTTTCATCCCAACACAGTTTATAGGGCCATACGGTACATAGTTTTCAAGTTACAGACTAAGCTAAGCAAAAGTGAACCAGGCCTTTTTACTGTGAAAATGGCACTTTGGGACTGTGAAAGTGACATTTTGGCCCTGTTGTCCCAAACTGCCCCAGCACTTCCCACATTGCTCAAAGTGGCTAGCTTTCATCCCAACACAGTTTATAGGGCCATACGGTACATAGTTTTCAAGTTACAGACTAAGCTAAGCAAAAGTGAACCAGGCCTTTTTACTGTGAAAATGGCACTTTGGGACTGTGAAAGTGACATTTTGGCCCTGTTGTCCCAAACTGCCCCAGCACTTCCCACATTGCTCAAAGTGGCTAGCTTTCATCCCAACACAGTTTATAGGGCCATACGGTACATAGTTTTCAAGTTACAGACTAAGCTAAGCAAAAGTGAACCAGGCCTTTTTACTGTGAAAATGGCACTTTGGGACTGTGAAAGTGACATTTTGGCCCTGTTCGTTCCCTGTTGTCCCAAACTGCCCCAGCTCTTGCCACAATGCTCAAAGTGGCTAGCTTTCATCCCAACACAGTTTATAGGGCCATACGGTACATAGTTTTCAAGTTACAGACTAAGCTAAGCAAAAGTGAACCAGGCCTTTTTACTGTGAAAATGGCACTTTGGGACTGTGAAAGTGACATTTTGGCCCTGTTGTCCCAAACTGCCCCAGCACTTCCCACATTGCTCAAAGTGGCTAGCTTTCATCCCAACACAGTTTATAGGGCCATACGGTACATAGTTTTCAAGTTACAGACTAAGCTAAGCAAAAGTGAACCAGGCCTTTTTACTGTGAAAATGGCACTTTGGGACTGTGAAAGTGACATTTTGGCCCTGTTGTCCCAAACTGCCCCAGCACTTCCCACATTGCTCAAAGTGGCTAGCTTTCATCCCAACACAGTTTATAGGGCCA
>NW_027666114.1:0-63604 GCF_963924005.1 Protomyctophum bolini
GAAAAAACGAATTACTGTTTCGTTCCAATTTTAGCAGAAAACCAATCTACTCTGTATCGTTCCAATTTTAGAAAAAAACAAATTACTGTTTCGTTCCAATTTTAGCAGAAAACCAATCTACTCTGTATCGTTCCAATTTTAGAAAAAAACAAATTACTGTTTCGTTCCAATTTTAGCAGAAAACCAATCTACTCTGTATCGTTCCAATTTTAGAAAAAAACAAATTACTGTTTTGTTCCAATTTTAGCAGAAAACCAATCTACCCTGTATCGTTCCAATTTTAGAAAAAAAAAAATGTTGTTCCAATTTTAGCAGAAAACCAATCTACTCTGTATCGTTCCAATTTTAGAAAAAAACAAATTACTGTTTTGTTCCAATTTTAGCAGAAAACCAATCTACCCTGTATCGTTCCAATTTTAGAAAAAAAATAATTTTATTCAATTTTAGCAGAAAACCAATCTACTCTGTATCGTTCCAATTTTAGAAAATAATTTTGTTCCAATTTTAGCAGAAAACTAATCTACTCTATCGTTCCAATTTTAGAAAAAGATTAACCTACTGTTTCGTTCCAATTTTAGCAGAAAACCAATCTACTCTGTATCGTTCCAATTTTTGAAAAAAACAAATTACTGTTTCGTTCCAATTTTAGCAGAAAAACAATCTACTCTGTATCGTTCCAATTTTAGGAAAAAAACAAATTACTGTATTGTTCCAATTTTAGGAAACAAACTAATCTACTCTGTATCGTTCCAATTTTAGAAAAAAACAAATTACTGTTTCGTTCCAATTTTAGCAGAAAACCAATCTACTCTGTATCGTTCCAATTTTAGAAAAAAACAAATTACTGTTTCGTTCCAATTTTAGCAGAAAACCAATCTACTCTGTATCGTTCCAATTTTAGAAAAAAACAAATTACTGTTTCGTTCCAATTTTAGCAGAAAACCAATCTACTCTGTATCGTTCCAATTTTAGAAAAAAACAAATTACTGTTTTGTTCCAATTTTAGCAGAAAACCAATCTACCCTGTATCGTTCCAATTTTAGAAAAAAAAAAATGTTGTTCCAATTTTAGCAGAAAACCAATCTACTCTGTATCGTTCCAATTTTAGAAAAAAACAAATTACTGTTTTGTTCCAATTTTAGCAGAAAACCAATCTACCCTGTATCGTTCCAATTTTAGAAAAAAAATAATTTTGTTCCAATTTTAGCAGAAAACCAATCTACTCTGTATCGTTCCAATTTTAGAAAATAATTTTGTTCCAATTTTAGCAGAAAACTAATCTACTCTATCGTTCCAATTTTAGAAAAAGATTAACCTACTGTTTCGTTCCAATTTTAGCAGAAAACCAATCTACTCTGTATCGTTCCAATTTTTGAAAAAAACAAATTACTGTTTCGTTCCAATTTTAGCAGAAAAACAATCTACTCTGTATCGTTCCAATTTTAGGAAAAAAACAAATTACTGTATTGTTCCAATTTTAGGAAACAAACTAATCTACTCTGTATCGTTCCAATTTTAGAAAAAAACAAATTACTGTTTCGTTCCAATTTTAGCAGAAAACCAATCTACTCTGTATCGTTCCAATTTTAGAAAAAAACAAATTACTGTTTCGTTCCAATTTTAGCAGAAAACCAATCTACTCTGTATCGTTCCAATTTTAGAAAAAACCAAATTACTGTTTTGTTCCAATTTTAGCAGAAAACCAATCTACCCTGTATCGTTCAAATTTTAGAAAAAAACAAATTACTGTATTGTTCCAATTTTAGCAGAAAACCAATCTACTCTGTATCGTTCCAATTTTTGAAAAAAACAAATTACTGTATTGTTCCAATTTTAGGAAACAAACTAATCTACTCTGTATCGTTCAAATTTTAGAAAAAACGAATTACTGTTTCGTTCCAATTTTAGCAGAAAACCAATCTACTCTGTATCGTTCCAATTTTAGAAAAAAACAAATTACTGTTTCGTTCCAATTTTAGCAGAAAAACAATCTACTCTGTATCGTTCCAATTTTAGGAAAAAAACAAATTACTGTATTGTTCCAATTTTAGGAAACAAACTAATCTACTCTGTATCGTTCCAATTTTAGAAAAAACGAATTACTGTTTCGTTCCAATTTTAGCAGAAAACCAATCTACTCTGTATCGTTCCAATTTTAGAAAAAAACAAATTACTGTTTCGTTCCAATTTTAGCAGAAAACCAATCTACTCTGTATCGTTCCAATTTTAGAAAAAAACAAATTACTGTTTCGTTCCAATTTTAGCAGAAAACCAATCTACCCTGTATCGTTCAAATTTTAGAAAAAAAATAATTTTGTTCCAATTTTAGCAGAAAACCAATCTACTCTGTATCGTTCCAATTTTAGAAAAAAACAAATTACTGTTTTGTTCCAATTTTAGCAGAAAACCAATCTACCCTGTATCGTTCCAATTTTAGAAAAAAAATAATTTTGTTCCAATTTTAGCAGAAAACCAATCTACTCTGTATCGTTCCAATTTTAGAAAAAAACAAATTACTGTTTTGTTCCAATTTTAGCAGAAAACCAATCTACCCTGTATCGTTCCAATTTTAGAAAAAAAATAATTTTGTTCCAATTTTAGCAGAAAACCAATCTACTCTGTATCGTTCCAATTTTAGAAAATAATTTTGTTCCAATTTTAGCAGAAAAATAATCTACTCTATCGTTCCAATTTTAGAAAAAAATTAACCTACTGTTTCGTTCCAATTTTAGCAGAAAACCAATCTACTCTGTATCGTTCCAATTTTTGAAAAAAACAAATGACTGTTTCGTTCCAATTTTAGCAGAAAACCAATCTACTCTGTATCGTTCCAATTTTAGAAAAAAACAAATTACTGTTTCGTTCCAATTTTAGCAGAAAAACAATCTACTCTGTATCGTTCCAATTTTAGGAAAAAAACAAATTACTGTATTGTTCCAATTTTAGGAAACAAACTAATCTACCCTGTATCGTTCCAATTTTAGAAAAAACTAATTTCTGTTTCGTTCCAATTTTAGCAGAAAACCAATCTACTCTGTATCGTTCCAATTTTAGAAAAAAACAAATTACTGTTTTGTTCCAATTTTAGCAGAAAACCAATCTACCCTGTATCGTTCCAATTTTAGAAAAAAAATAATTTTGTTCCAATTTTAGCAGAAAACCAATCTACTCTGTATCGTTCCAATTTTAGAAAATAATTTTGTTCCAATTTTAGCAGAAAAATAATCTACTCTATCGTTCCAATTTTAGAAAAAAATTAACCTACTGTTTCGTTCCAATTTTAGCAGAAAACCAATCTACTCTGTATCGTTCCAATTTTTGAAAAAAACAAATGACTGTTTCGTTCCAATTTTAGCAGAAAACCAATCTACTCTGTATGGTTCCAATTTTAGAAAAAAACAAATTACTGTTTCGTTCCAATTTTAGCAGAAAAACAATCTACTCTGTATCGTTCCAATTTTAGGAAAAAAACAAATTACTGTATTGTTCCAATTTTAGGAAACAAACTAATCTACCCTGTATCGTTCCAATTTTAGAAAAAACTAATTTCTGTTTCGTTCCAATTTTAGCAGAAAACCAATCTACTCTGTATCGTTCCAATTTTAGAAAAAAACAAATTACTGTTTTGTTCCAATTTTAGCAGAAAACCAATCTACCCTGTATCGTTCCAATTTTAGAAAAAAAATAATTTTGTTCCAATTTTAGCAGAAAACCAATCTACTCTGTATCGTTCCAATTTTAGAAAATAATTTTGTTCCAATTTTAGCAGAAAACTAATCTACTCTATCGTTCCAATTTTAGAAAAAAATTAACCTACTGTTTCGTTCCAATTTTAGCAGAAAACCAATCTACTCTGTATCGTTCCAATTTTTGAAAAAAACAAATTACTGTTTCGTTCCAATTTTAGCAGAAAAACAATCTACTCTGTATCGTTCCAATTTTAGGAAAAAAACAAATTACTGTATTGTTCCAATTTTAGGAAACAAACTAATCTACTCTGTATCGTTCCAATTTTAGAAAAAAACAAATTACTGTTTCGTTCCAATTTTAGCAGAAAACCAATCTACTCTGTATCGTTCCAATTTTAGAAAAAAACAAATTACTGTTTCGTTCCAATTTTAGCAGAAAAACAATCTACTCTGTATCGTTCCAATTTTAGGAAAAAAACAAATTACTGTATTGTTCCAATTTTAGGAAACAAACTAATCTACTCTGTATCGTTCCAATTTTAGAAAAAACGAATTACTGTTTCGTTCCAATTTAAGCAGAAAACCAATCTACTCTGTATCGCTCCAATTTTAGAAAAAAACAAATTACTGTTTCGTTCCAATTTTAGCAGAAAACCAATCTACTCTGTATCGTTCCAATTTTTGAAAAAAACAAATTACTGTTTCGTTCCAATTTTAGCAGAAAAACAATCTACTCTGTATCGTTCCAATTCTAGGAAAAAAACAAATTACTGTATTGTTCCAATTTTAGGAAACAAACTAATCTACTCTGTATCGTTCCAATTTTAGCAGAAAACCAATCTACTCTGTATCGTTCCAATTTTAGAAAAAAACAAATTACTGTTTCGTTCCAATTTTAGCAGAAAACCAATCTACTCTGTATCGTTCCAATTTTAGAAAAAAACAAATTACTGTTTAGTTCCAATTTTAGCAGAAAACCAATCTACTCTGTATCGTTCCAATTTTAGAAAAAAACAAATTACTGTTTTGTTCCAATTTTAGCAGAAAACCAATCTACCCTGTATCGTTCCAATTTTAGAAAGAAAATAATTTCGTTCCAATTTTAGCAGAAAACCAATCTACTCTGTATCGTTCCAATTTTAGAAAAAAACAAATTACTGTTTCGTTCCAATTTTAGCAGAAAACCAATCTACTCTGTATCGTTCCAATTTTAGAAAAAAAATAATTTTGTTCCAATTTTAGCAGAAAACCAATCTACTCTGTATCGTTCCAATTTTAGAAAATAATTTTGTTCCAATTTTAGCAGAAAACTAATCTACTCTATCGTTCCAATTTTAGAAAAATATTAACCTACTGTTTCGTTCCAATTTTAGCAGAAAACCAATCTACTCTGTATCGTTCCAATTTTTGAAAAAAACAAATTACTGTTTCGTTCCAATTTTAGCAGAAAAACAATCTACTCTGTATCGTTCCAATTCTAGGAAAAAAACAAATTACTGTATTGTTCCAATTTTAGGAAACAAACTAATCTACTCTGTATCGTTCCAATTTTAGAAAAAAATGTATCTACTGTTTCGTTCCAATTTTAGAAAAAACTAATCTACTGTATCGTTCCAATTTTAGCAGAAAACCAATCTACTCTGTATCGTTCCAATTTTAGAAAAACCGAATTACTGTTTCGTTCCAATTTTAGCAGAAAACCAATCTACTCTGTATCGTTCCAATTTTAGAAAAAAACTAATTACTGTTTCGTTCCAATTTTAGCAGAAAACCAATCTACTCTGTATCGTTCCAATTTTAGAAAAAAACAAATTACTGTTTCGTTCCAATTTTAGCAGAAAAACAATCTACCCTGTATCGTTCCAATTTTAGAAAAAAACAAATTACTGTATTGTTCCAATTTTAGCAGAAAACCAATCTACTCTGTATCGTTCCAATTTTTGAAAAAAACAAATTACTGTATTGTTCCAATTTAAGGAAACAAACTAATCTACTCTGTATCGTTCAAATTTTAGAAAAAACGAATTACTGTTTCGTTCCAATTTTAGCAGAAAACCAATCTACTCTGTATCGTTCCAATTTTAGAAAAAAACAAATTACTGTTTCGTTCCAATTTTAGCAGAAAAACAATCTACTCTGTATCGTTCCAATTTTAGGAAAAAAACAAATTACTGTATTGTTCCAATTTTAGGAAACAAACTAATCTACTCTGTATCGTTCCAATTTTAGAAAAAACGAATTACTGTTTCGTTCCAATTTTAGCAGAAAACCAATCTACTCTGTATCGTTCCAATTTTAGAAAAAAACAAATTACTGTTTCGTTCCAATTTTAGCAGAAAACCAATCTACTCTGTATCGTTCCAATTTTAGAAAAAAACAAATTACTGTTTCGTTCCAATTTTAGCAGAAAACCAATCTACTCTGTATCGTTCCAATTTTAGAAAAAAACAAATTACTGTTTTGTTCCAATTTTAGCAGAAAACCAATCTACCCTGTATCGTTCCAATTTTAGAAAGAAAATAATTTTGTTCCAATTTTAGCAGAAAACCAATCTACTCTGTATCGTTCCAATTTTAGAAAAAAACAAATTACTGTTTTGTTCCAATTTTAGCAGAAAACCAATCTACCCTGTATCGTTCCAATTTTAGAAAAAAAATAATTTTGTTCCAATTTTAGCAGAAAACCAATCTACTCTGTATCGTTCCAATTTTAGAAAATAATTTTGTTCCAATTTTAGCAGAAAACGAATCTACTCTATCGTTCCAATTTTAGAAAAAAATTAACCTACTGTTTCGTTCCAATTTTAGCAGAAAACCAATCTACTCTGTATCGTTCCAATTTTAGAAAAAAACAAATTACTGTTTCGTTCCAATTTTAGCAGAAAACCAATCTACTCTGTATCGTTCCAATTTTAGAAAAAAACAAATTACTGTTTCGTTCCAATTTTAGCAGAAAACCAATCTACTCTGTATCGTTCCAATTTTAGAAAAAAAATAATTTTGTTCCAATTTTAGCAGAAAACCAATCTACTCTGTATCGTTCCAATTTTAGAAAATAATTTTGTTCCAATTTTAGCAGAAAACTAATCTACTCTATCGTTCCAATTTTAGAAAAAAATTAACCTACTGTTTCGTTCCAATTTTAGCAGAAAACCAATCTACTCTGTATCGTTCCAATTTTAGAAAAAAACAAATTACTGTTTCGTTCCAATTTTAGCAGAAAACCAATCTACTCTGTATCGTTCCAATTTTAGAAAAAAACAAATTACTGTTTAGTTCCAATTTTAGCAGAAAACCAATCTACTCTGTATCGTTCCAATTTTAGAAAAAAACAAATTACTGTTTTGTTCCAATTTTAGCAGAAAACCAATCTACCCTGTATCGTTCCAATTTTAGAAAGAAAATAATTTCGTTCCAATTTTAGCAGAAAACCAATCTACTCTGTATCGTTCCAATTTTAGAAAAAAACAAATTACTGTTTCGTTCCAATTTTAGCAGAAAACCAATCTACTCTGTATCGTTCCAATTTTAGAAAAAAAATAATTTTGTTCCAATTTTAGCAGAAAACCAATCTACTCTGTATCGTTCCAATTTTAGAAAATAATTTTGTTCCAATTTTAGCAGAAAACTAATCTACTCTATCGTTCCAATTTTAGAAAAAAAATAATTTTGTTCCAATTTTAGCAGAAAACCAATCTACTCTGTATCGTTCCAATTTTAGAAAAAAACAAATTACTGTTTTGTTCCAATTTTAGCAGAAAACCAATCTACCCTGTATCGTTCCAATTTTAGAAAAAAAATAATTTTGTTCCAATTTTAGCAGAAAACCAATCTACTCTGTATCGTTCCAATTTTAGAAAATAATTTTGTTCCAATTTTAGCAGAAAAATAATCTACTCTATCGTTCCAATTTTAGAAAAAAATTAACCTACTGTTTCGTTCCAATTTTAGCAGAAAACCAATCTACTCTGTATCGTTCCAATTTTTGAAAAAAACAAATGACTGTTTCGTTCCAATTTTAGCAGAAAACCAATCTACTCTGTATCGTTCCAATTTTAGAAAAAAACAAATTACTGTTTCGTTCCAATTTTAGCAGAAAAACAATCTACTCTGTATCGTTCCAATTTTAGGAAAAAAACAAATTACTGTATTGTTCCAATTTTAGGAAACAAACTAATCTACCCTGTATCGTTCCAATTTTAGAAAAAACTAATTTCTGTTTCGTTCCAATTTTAGCAGAAAACCAATCTACTCTGTATCGTTCCAATTTTAGAAAAAAACAAATTACTGTTTTGTTCCAATTTTAGCAGAAAACCAATCTACCCTGTATCGTTCCAATTTTAGAAAAAAAATAATTTTGTTCCAATTTTAGCAGAAAACCAATCTACTCTGTATCGTTCCAATTTTAGAAAATAATTTTGTTCCAATTTTAGCAGAAAAATAATCTACTCTATCGTTCCAATTTTAGAAAAAAATTAACCTACTGTTTCGTTCCAATTTTAGCAGAAAACCAATCTACTCTGTATCGTTCCAATTTTTGAAAAAAACAAATGACTGTTTCGTTCCAATTTTAGCAGAAAACCAATCTACTCTGTATGGTTCCAATTTTAGAAAAAAACAAATTACTGTTTCGTTCCAATTTTAGCAGAAAAACAATCTACTCTGTATCGTTCCAATTTTAGGAAAAAAACAAATTACTGTATTGTTCCAATTTTAGGAAACAAACTAATCTACCCTGTATCGTTCCAATTTTAGAAAAAACTAATTTCTGTTTCGTTCCAATTTTAGCAGAAAACCAATCTACTCTGTATCGTTCCAATTTTAGAAAAAAACAAATTACTGTTTTGTTCCAATTTTAGCAGAAAACCAATCTACCCTGTATCGTTCCAATTTTAGAAAAAAAATAATTTTGTTCCAATTTTAGCAGAAAACCAATCTACTCTGTATCGTTCCAATTTTAGAAAATAATTTTGTTCCAATTTTAGCAGAAAACTAATCTACTCTATCGTTCCAATTTTAGAAAAAAATTAACCTACTGTTTCGTTCCAATTTTAGCAGAAAACCAATCTACTCTGTATCGTTCCAATTTTTGAAAAAAACAAATTACTGTTTCGTTCCAATTTTAGCAGAAAAACAATCTACTCTGTATCGTTCCAATTTTAGGAAAAAAACAAATTACTGTATTGTTCCAATTTTAGGAAACAAACTAATCTACTCTGTATCGTTCCAATTTTAGAAAAAAACAAATTACTGTTTCGTTCCAATTTTAGCAGAAAACCAATCTACTCTGTATCGTTCCAATTTTAGAAAAAAACAAATTACTGTTTCGTTCCAATTTTAGCAGAAAAACAATCTACTCTGTATCGTTCCAATTTTAGGAAAAAAACAAATTACTGTATTGTTCCAATTTTAGGAAACAAACTAATCTACTCTGTATCGTTCCAATTTTAGAAAAAACGAATTACTGTTTCGTTCCAATTTAAGCAGAAAACCAATCTACTCTGTATCGCTCCAATTTTAGAAAAAAACAAATTACTGTTTCGTTCCAATTTTAGCAGAAAACCAATCTACTCTGTATCGTTCCAATTTTTGAAAAAAACAAATTACTGTTTCGTTCCAATTTTAGCAGAAAAACAATCTACTCTGTATCGTTCCAATTCTAGGAAAAAAACAAATTACTGTATTGTTCCAATTTTAGGAAACAAACTAATCTACTCTGTATCGTTCCAATTTTAGCAGAAAACCAATCTACTCTGTATCGTTCCAATTTTAGAAAAAAACAAATTACTGTTTCGTTCCAATTTTAGCAGAAAACCAATCTACTCTGTATCGTTCCAATTTTAGAAAAAAACAAATTACTGTTTAGTTCCAATTTTAGCAGAAAACCAATCTACTCTGTATCGTTCCAATTTTAGAAAAAAACAAATTACTGTTTTGTTCCAATTTTAGCAGAAAACCAATCTACCCTGTATCGTTCCAATTTTAGAAAGAAAATAATTTCGTTCCAATTTTAGCAGAAAACCAATCTACTCTGTATCGTTCCAATTTTAGAAAAAAACAAATTACTGTTTCGTTCCAATTTTAGCAGAAAACCAATCTACTCTGTATCGTTCCAATTTTAGAAAAAAAATAATTTTGTTCCAATTTTAGCAGAAAACCAATCTACTCTGTATCGTTCCAATTTTAGAAAATAATTTTGTTCCAATTTTAGCAGAAAACTAATCTACTCTATCGTTCCAATTTTAGAAAAATATTAACCTACTGTTTCGTTCCAATTTTAGCAGAAAACCAATCTACTCTGTATCGTTCCAATTTTTGAAAAAAACAAATTACTGTTTCGTTCCAATTTTAGCAGAAAAACAATCTACTCTGTATCGTTCCAATTCTAGGAAAAAAACAAATTACTGTATTGTTCCAATTTTAGGAAACAAACTAATCTACTCTGTATCGTTCCAATTTTAGAAAAAAATGTATCTACTGTTTCGTTCCAATTTTAGAAAAAACTAATCTACTGTATCGTTCCAATTTTAGCAGAAAACCAATCTACTCTGTATCGTTCCAATTTTAGAAAAACCGAATTACTGTTTCGTTCCAATTTTAGCAGAAAACCAATCTACTCTGTATCGTTCCAATTTTAGAAAAAAACTAATTACTGTTTCGTTCCAATTTTAGCAGAAAACCAATCTACTCTGTATCGTTCCAATTTTAGAAAAAAACAAATTACTGTTTCGTTCCAATTTTAGCAGAAAAACAATCTACCCTGTATCGTTCCAATTTTAGAAAAAAACAAATTACTGTATTGTTCCAATTTTAGCAGAAAACCAATCTACTCTGTATCGTTCCAATTTTTGAAAAAAACAAATTACTGTATTGTTCCAATTTAAGGAAACAAACTAATCTACTCTGTATCGTTCAAATTTTAGAAAAAACGAATTACTGTTTCGTTCCAATTTTAGCAGAAAACCAATCTACTCTGTATCGTTCCAATTTTAGAAAAAAACAAATTACTGTTTCGTTCCAATTTTAGCAGAAAAACAATCTACTCTGTATCGTTCCAATTTTAGGAAAAAAACAAATTACTGTATTGTTCCAATTTTAGGAAACAAACTAATCTACTCTGTATCGTTCCAATTTTAGAAAAAACGAATTACTGTTTCGTTCCAATTTTAGCAGAAAACCAATCTACTCTGTATCGTTCCAATTTTAGAAAAAAACAAATTACTGTTTCGTTCCAATTTTAGCAGAAAACCAATCTACTCTGTATCGTTCCAATTTTAGAAAAAAACAAATTACTGTTTCGTTCCAATTTTAGCAGAAAACCAATCTACTCTGTATCGTTCCAATTTTAGAAAAAAACAAATTACTGTTTTGTTCCAATTTTAGCAGAAAACCAATCTACCCTGTATCGTTCCAATTTTAGAAAGAAAATAATTTTGTTCCAATTTTAGCAGAAAACCAATCTACTCTGTATCGTTCCAATTTTAGAAAAAAACAAATTACTGTTTTGTTCCAATTTTAGCAGAAAACCAATCTACCCTGTATCGTTCCAATTTTAGAAAAAAAATAATTTTGTTCCAATTTTAGCAGAAAACCAATCTACCCTGTATCGTTCCAATTTTAGAAAGAAAATAATTTTGTTCCAATTTTAGCAGAAAACCAATCTACTCTGTATCGTTCCAATTTTAGAAAAAAACAAATTACTGTTTTGTTCCAATTTTAGCAGAAAACCAATCTACCCTGTATCGTTCCAATTTTAGAAAAAAAATAATTTTGTTCCAATTTTAGCAGAAAACGAATCTACTCTATCGTTCCAATTTTAGAAAAAAATTAACCTACTGTTTCGTTCCAATTTTAGCAGAAAACCAATCTACTCTGTATCGTTCCAATTTTAGAAAAAAACAAATTACTGTTTCGTTCCAATTTTAGCAGAAAACCAATCTACTCTGTATCGTTCCAATTTTAGAAAAAAACAAATTACTGTTTCGTTCCAATTTTAGCAGAAAACCAATCTACTCTGTATCGTTCCAATTTTAGAAAAAAAATAATTTTGTTCCAATTTTAGCAGAAAACCAATCTACTCTGTATCGTTCCAATTTTAGAAAATAATTTTGTTCCAATTTTAGCAGAAAACTAATCTACTCTATCGTTCCAATTTTAGAAAAAAATTAACCTACTGTTTCGTTCCAATTTTAGCAGAAAACCAATCTACTCTGTATCGTTCCAATTTTTGAAAAAAACAAATTACTGTTTCGTTCCAATTTTAGCAGAAAAACAATCTACTCTGTATCGTTCCAATTTTAGAAAATAATTTTGTTCCAATTTTAGCAGAAAACTAATCTACTCTATCGTTCCAATTTTAGAAAAAAATTAACCTACTGTTTCGTTCCAATTTTAGCAGAAAACCAATCTACTCTGTATCGTTCCAATTTTTGAAAAAAACAAATTACTGTTTCGTTCCAATTTTAGCAGAAAAACAATCTACTCTGTATCGTTCCAATTCTAGGAAAAAAACAAATTACTGTATTGTTCCAATTTTAGGAAACAAACTAATCTACTCTGTATCGTTCCAATTTTAGAAAAAAATGTATCTACTGTTTCGTTCCAATTTTAGCAGAAAACCAATCAACTCTGTATCGTTCCAATTTTAGAAAAAACAAATTACTGTTTCGTTCCAATTTTAGCAGAAAACCAATCTACTCTGTATCGTTCCAATTTTAGAAAAAAACAAATTACTGTTTTGTTCCAATTTTAGCAGAAAACCAATCTACTCTGTATCGTTCCAATTTTAGAAAAAAACAAATTACTGTTTTGTTCCAATTTTAGCAGAAAACCAATCTACCCTGTATCGTTCCAATTTTAGAAAAAAACAAATTACTGTATTGTTCCAATTTTCGCAGAAAACCAATCTACTCAGTATCGTTCCAATTTTTGAAAAAAACAAATTACTGTATTGTTCCAATTTTAGGAAACAAACTAATCTACTCTGTATCGTTCCAATTTTAGAAAAAACAAATTACTGTTTCGTTCCAATTTTAGGAAACAAACTAATCTACTCTGTATCGTTCCAATTTTAGAAAAAACGAATTACTGTTTCGTTCCAATTTTAGCAGAAAACCAATCTACTCTGTATCGTTCCAATTTTAGAAAAAAACAAATTACTGTTTCGTTCCAATTTTAGCAGAAAACCAATCTACTCTGTATCGTTCCAATTTTAGAAAAAAACAAATTACTGTTTCGTTCCAATTTTAGCAGAAAACCAATCTACTCTGTATCGTTCCAATTTTAGAAAAAAACAAATTACTGTTTCGTTCCAATTTTAGCAGAAAACCAATCTACTCTGTATCGTTCCAATTTTAGAAAAAAACAAATTACTGTTTTGTTCCAATTTTAGCAGAAAACCAATCTACCCTGTATCGTTCCAATTTTAGAAAAAAAAAAATGTTGTTCCAATTTTAGCAGAAAACCAATCTACTCTGTATCGTTCCAATTTTAGAAAAAAACAAATTACTGTTTTGTTCCAATTTTAGCAGAAAACCAATCTACCCTGTATCGTTCCAATTTTAGAAAAAAAATAATTTTGTTCCAATTTTAGCAGAAAACCAATCTACTCTGTATCGTTCCAATTTTAGAAAATAATTTTGTTCCAATTTTAGCAGAAAACTAATCTACTCTATCGTTCCAATTTTAGAAAAAAATTAACCTACTGTTTCGTTCCAATTTTAGCAGAAAACCAATCTACTCTGTATCGTTCCAATTTTTGAAAAAAACAAATTACTGTTTCGTTCCAATTTTAGCAGAAAAACAATCTACTCTGTATCGTTCCAATTTTAGGAAAAAAACAAATTACTGTATTGTTCCAATTTTAGGAAACAAACTAATCTACTCTGTATCGTTCCAATTTTAGAAAAAAACAAATTACTGTTTCGTTCCAATTTTAGCAGAAAACCAATCTACTCTGTATCGTTCCAATTTTAGAAAAAACCAAATTACTGTTTTGTTCCAATTTTAGCAGAAAACCAATCTACCCTGTATCGTTCAAATTTTAGAAAAAAACAAATTACTGTATTGTTCCAATTTTAGCAGAAAACCAATCTACTCTGTATCGTTCCAATTTTTGAAAAAAACAAATTACTGTATTGTTCCAATTTTAGGAAACAAACTAATCTACTCTGTATCGTTCAAATTTTAGAAAAAACGAATTACTGTTTCGTTCCAATTTTAGCAGAAAACCAATCTACTCTGTATCGTTCCAATTTTAGAAAAAAACAAATTACTGTTTCGTTCCAATTTTAGTAGAAAAACAATCTACTCTGTATCGTTCCAATTTTAGGAAAAAAACAAATTACTGTATTGTTCCAATTTTAGGAAACAAACTAATCTACTCTGTATCGTTCCAATTTTAGAAAAAACGAATTACTGTTTCGTTCCAATTTTAGCAGAAAACCAATCTACTCTGTATCGTTCCAATTTTAGAAAAAAACAAATTACTGTTTCGTTCCAATTTTAGCAGAAAACCAATCTACTCTGTATCGTTCCAATTTTAGAAAAAAACAAATTACTGTTTCGTTCCAATTTTAGCAGAAAACCAATCTACCCTGTATCGTTCAAATTTTAGAAAAAAAATAATTTTGTTCCAATTTTAGCAGAAAACCAATCTACTCTGTATCGTTCCAATTTTAGAAAAAAACAAATTACTGTTTTGTTCCAATTTTAGCAGAAAACCAATCTACCCTGTATCGTTCCAATTTTAGAAAAAAAATAATTTTGTTCCAATTTTAGCAGAAAACCAATCTACTCTGTATCGTTCCAATTTTAGAAAAAAACAAATTACTGTTTTGTTCCAATTTTAGCAGAAAACCAATCTACCCTGTATCGTTCCAATTTTAGAAAAAAAATAATTTTGTTCCAATTTTAGCAGAAAACCAATCTACTCTGTATCGTTCCAATTTTAGAAAATAATTTTGTTCCAATTTTAGCAGTAAACTAATCTACTCTATCGTCCCAATTTTAGAAAAAAATTAACCTACTGTTTCGTTCCAATTTTAGCAGAAAACCAATCTACTCTGTATCGTTCCAATTTTTGAAAAAAACAAATGACTGTTTCGTTCCAATTTTAGCAGAAAACCAATCTACTCTGTATCGTTCCAATTTTAGAAAAAAACAAATTACTGTTTCGTTCCAATTTTAGCAGAAAAACAATCTACTCTGTATCGTTCCAATTTTAGGAAAAAAACAAATTACTGTATTGTTCCAATTTTAGGAAACAAACTAATCTACCCTGTATCGTTCCAATTTTAGAAAAAACTAATTTCTGTTTCGTTCCAATTTTAGCAGAAAACCAATCTACTCTGTATCGTTCCAATTTTAGAAAAAAACAAATTACTGTTTTGTTCCAATTTTAGCAGAAAACCAATCTACCCTGTATCGTTCCAATTTTAGAAAAAAAATAATTTTGTTCCAATTTTAGCAGAAAACCAATCTACTCTGTATCGTTCCAATTTTAGAAAATAATTTTGTTCCAATTTTAGCAGAAAACTAATCTACTCTATCGTTCCAATTTTAGAAAAAAATTAACCTACTGTTTCGTTCCAATTTTAGCAGAAAACCAATCTACTCTGTATCGTTCCAATTTTTGAAAAAAACAAATTACTGTTTCGTTCCAATTTTAGCAGAAAAACAATCTACTCTGTATCGTTCCAATTTTAGGAAAAAAAACAAATTACTGTATTGTTCCAATTTTAGGAAACAAACTAATCTACTCTGTATCGTTCCAATTTTAGAAAAAAACAAATTACTGTTTCGTTCCAATTTTAGCAGAAAACCAATCTACTCTGTATCGTTCCAATTTTAGAAAAAAACAAATTACTGTTTCGTTCCAATTTTAGCAGAAAAACAATCTACTCTGTATCGTTCCAATTTTAGGAAAAAAACAAATTACTGTATTGTTCCAATTTTAGGAAACAAACTAATCTACTCTGTATCGTTCCAATTTTAGAAAAAACGAATTACTGTTTCGTTCCAATTTTAGCAGAAAACCAATCTACTCTGTATCGCTCCAATTTTAGAAAAAAACAAATTACTGTTTCGTTCCAATTTTAGCAGAAAACCAATCTACTCTGTATCGTTCCAATTTTAGAAAAAAACAAATTACTGTTTCGTTCCAATTTTAGCAGAAAACCAATCTACTCTGTATCGTTCCAATTTTAGAAAAAAACAAATTACTGTTTTGTTCCAATTTTAGCAGAAAACCAATCTACCCTGTATCGTTCCAATTTTAGAAAAAAAAAAAATTTGTTCCAATTTTAGCAGAAAACCAATCTACTCTGTATCGTTCCAATTTTTTGAAAAAAACAAATTACTGTATTGTTCCAATTTTAGGAAACAAACTAATCTACTCTGTATCGTTCAAATTTTAGAAAAAACGAATTATAGTTTCGTTCCAAAATTAGCAGAAAACCAATCTACTCTGTATCGTTCCAATTTTAGAAAAAAACAAATTACTGTTTCGTTCCAATTTTAGCAGAAAAACAATCTACTCTGTATCGTTCCAATTTTAGGAAAAAAACAAATTACTGTATTGTTCCAATTTTAGGAAACAAACTAATCTACTCTGTATCGTTCCAATTTTAGAAAAAACGAATTACTGTTTCGTTCCAATTTTAGCAGAAAACCAATCTACTCTGTATCGTTCCAATTTTAGAAAAAAACAAATTACTGTTTCGTTCCAATTTTAGCAGAAAACAAATCTACTCTGTATCGTTCCAATTTTAGAAAAAAACAAATTACTGTTTCGTTCCAATTTTAGCAGAAAACAAATCTACTCTGTATCGTTCCAATTTTAGAAAAAAACAAATTACTGTTTTGTTCCAATTTTAGCAGAAAACCAATCTACCCTGTATCGTTCCAATTTTAGAAAAAAAATAATTTTGTTCCAATTTTAGCAGAAAACCAATCTACTCTGTATCGTTCCAATTTTAGAAAATAATTTTGTTCCAATTTTAGCAGAAAACTAATCTACTCTATCGTTCCAATTTTAGAAAAAAATTAACCTACTGTTTCGTTCCAATTTTAGCAGAAAACTAATCTACTCTGTATCGTTCCAATTTTAGAAAACAACAAATCTACTGTTTTGTTCCAATGTTAGCAGAAAACTAATCTACTCTGTATCGTTCCAATTTTAGAAAAAAATGTATCTACTGTTTCGTTCCAATTTTAGAAAAAACTAATCTACTGTATCGTTCCAATTTTAGCAGAAAACCAATCTACTCTGTATCGTTCAAATTTTAGAAAAACCGAATTACTGTTTCGTTCCAATTTTAGCAGAAAACCAATCTACTCTGTATCGTTCCAATTTTAGAAAAAAACTAATTACTGTTTCGTTCCAATTTTAGCAGAAAACCAATCTACTCTGTATCGTTCCAATTTTTGAAAAAAACAAATTACTGTATTGTTCCAATTTTAGGAAACAAACTAATCTACTCTGTATCGTTCAAATTTTAGAAAAAAACAAATTACTGTTTCGTTCCAATTTTAGCAGAAAAACAATCTACTCTGTATCGTTCCAATTTTAGGAAAAAAACAAATTACTGTATTGTTCCAATTTTAGGAAACAAACTAATCTACTCTGTATCGTTCCAATTTTAGAAAAAACGAATTACTGTTTCGTTCCAATTTTAGCAGAAAACCAATCTACTCTGTATCGTTCCAATTTTAGAAAAAAACAAATTACTGTTTCGTTCCAATTTTAGCAGAAAACCAATCTACTCTGTATCGTTCCAATTTTAGAAAAAAACAAATTACTGTTTCGTTCCAATTTTAGCAGAAAACCAATCTACTCTGTATCGTTCCAATTTTAGGAAAAAAACGAATTACTGTATTGTTCCAATTTTAGCAGAAAACCAATCTACTCTGTATCGTTCCAATTTTAGAAAAAACCAAATTACTGTTTTGTTCCAATTTTAGCAGAAAACCAATCTACCCTGTATCGTTCCAATTTTAGAAAAAAACAAATTACTGTATTGTTCCAATTTTAGCAGAAAACCAATCTACTCTGTATCGTTCCAATTTTTGAAAAAAACAAATTACTGTATTGTTCCAATTTTAGGAAACAAACTAATCTACTCTGTATCGTTCAAATTTTAGAAAAAACGAATTACTGTTTCGTTCCAATCTTAGCAGAAAACCAATCTACTCTGTATCGTTCCAATTTTAGAAAAAAACAAATTACTGTTTCGTTCCAATTTTAGCAGAAAAACAATCTACTCTGTATCGTTCCAATTTTAGGAAAAAAACAAATTACTGTATTGTTCCAATTTTAGGAAACAAACTAATCTACTCTGTATCGTTCCAATTTTAGAAAAAACTAATTACTGTTTCGTTCCAATTTTAGCAGAAAACCAATCTACTCTGTATCGTTCCAATTTTAGAAAAAAACAAATTACTGTTTCGTTCCAATTTTAGCTGAAAACCAATCTACTCTGTATCGTTCCAATTTTAGAAAAAAAATAATTTTGTTCCAATTTTAGCAGAAAACCAATCTACTCTGTATCTTTCAAATTTTAGAAAATAATTTTGTTCCAATTTTAGCAGAAAACTAATCTACTCTATCGTTCCAATTTTAGAAAAAAATTAACCTACTGTTTCGTTCCAATTTTAGCAGAAAACTAATCTACTCTGTATCGTTCCAATTTTAGAAAAAAACAAATTACTGTTTCGTTCCAATTTTAGCAGAAAACCAATCTACTCTGTATCGTTCCAATTTTAGAAAAAAACAAATTACTGTTTCGTTCCAATTTTAGCAGAAAACCAATCTACTCTGTATCGTTCCAATTTTAGAAAAAAACATATTACTGTTTCGTTCCAATTTTAGCAGAAAACCAATCTACTCTGTATCGTTCCAATTTTTGAAAAAAACAAATTACTGTATTGTTCCAATTTTAGGAAACAAACTAATCTACTCTGTATCGTTCCAATTTTAGAAAAAACGAATTACTGTTTCGTTCCAATTTTAGCAGAAAACCAATCTACTCTGTATCGTTCCAATTTTAGAAAAAAACAAATTACTGTTTCGTTCCAATTTTAGCAGAAAAACAATCTACTCTGTATCGTTCCAATTTTAGGAAAAAAACAAATTACTGTATTGTTCCAATTTTAGGAAACAAACTAATCTACTCTGTATCGTTCCAATTTTAGAAAAAATGAATTACTGTTTCGTTCCAATTTTAGCAGAAAACCAATCTACTCTGTATCGTTCCAATTTTAGAAAAAAACAAATTACTGTTTCGTTCCAATTTTAGCAGAAAACCAATCTACTCTGTATCGTTCCAATTTTAGAAAAAAACAAATTACTGTTTCGTTCCAATTTTAGCAGAAAACCAATCTACTCTGTATCGTTCCAATTTTAGAAAAAAACAAATTACTGTTTTGTTCCAATTTTAGCAGAAAACCAATCTACCCTGTATCGTTCCAATTTTAGAAAAAAAAATATTTTGTTCCAATTTTAGCAGAAAACCAATCTACTCTGTATCGTTCCAATTTTAGAAAAAAACAAATTACTGTTTTGTTCCAATTTTAGCAGAAAACCAATCTACCCTGTATCGTTCCAATTTTAGAAAAACCGAATTACTGTTTCGTTCCAATTTTAGCAGAAAACCAATCTACTCTGTATCGTTCCAATTTTAGAAAAAAACGAATTACTGTTTCTTTCCAATTTTAGCAGAAAACCAATCTACTCCGTATCGTTCCAATTTTAGAAAAACCGAATTACTGTTTCGTTCCAATTTTAGCAGAAAACCAATCTACTCTGTATCGTTCCAATTTTAGAAAAAAACGAATTACTGTTTCTTTCCAATTTTAGCAGAAAACCAATCTACTCTGTATCGTTCCAATTTTAGAAAAAAACAAATTACTGTTTCGTTCCAATTTTAGCAGAAAACCAATCTACTCTGTATCGTTCCAATTTTAGAAAAAAACAAATTACTGTATCGTTCCAATTTTAGCAGAAAACCAATCTACCCTGTATCGTTCCAATTTTAGAAAAAAACGAATTACTGTATTGTTCCAATTTTAGCAGAAAACCAATCTACTCTGTATCGTTCCAATTTTTGAAAAAAACAAATTACTGTATTGTTCCAATTTTAGGAAACAAACTAATCTACTCTGTATCGTTCAAATTTTAGAAAAAACGAATTACTGTTTCGTTCCAATCTTAGCAGAAAACCAATCTACTCTGTATCGTTCCAATTTTAGAAAAAAACAAATTACTGTTTCGTTCCAATTTTAGCAGAAAAACAATCTACTCTGTATCGTTCCAATTTTAGGAAAAAAACAAATTACTGTATTGTTCCAATTTTAGGAAACAAACTAATCTACTCTGTATCGTTCCAATTTTAGAAAAAACGAATTACTGTTTCGTTCCAATTTTAGCTGAAAACCAATCTACTCTGTATCGTTCCAATTTTAGAAAAAAAAAAATTTTGTTCCAATTTTAGCAGAAAACCAATCTACTCTGTATCGTTCCAATTTTAGAAAATAATTTTGTTCCAATTTTAGCAGAAAACTAATCTACTCTATCGTTCCAATTTTAGAAAAAAATTAACCTACTGTTTCGTTCCAATTTTAGCAGAAAACTAATCTACTCTGTATCGTTCCAATTTTAGAAAAAAACAAATTACTGTTTCGTTCCAATTTTAGCAGAAAACCAATCTACTCTGTATCGTTCCAATTTTAGAAAAAAAATAATTTTGTTCCAATTTTAGCAGAAAACCAATCTACTCTGTATCGTTCCAATTTTAGAAAAAAACATATTACTGTTTCGTTCCAATTTTAGCAGAAAACCAATCTACTCTGTATCGTTCCAATTTTTGAAAAAAACAAATTACTGTATTGTTCCAATTTTAGGAAACAAACTAATCTACTCTGTATCGTTCCAATTTTAGAAAAAACGAATTACTGTTTCGTTCCAATTTTAGCAGAAAACCAATCTACTCTGTATCGTTCCAATTTTAGAAAAAAACAAATTACTGTTTCGTTCCAATTTTAGCAGAAAAACAATCTACTCTGTATCGTTCCAATTTTAGAAAAAAACAAATTACTGTTTTGTTCCAATTTTAGCAGAAAACCAATCTACTCTGTATCGTTCCAATTTTAGAAAATAATTTTGTTCCAATTTTAGCAGAAAACTAATCTACTCTATCGTTCCAATTTTAGAAAAAAATTAACCTACTGTTTCGTTCCAATTTTAGCAGAAAACCAATCTACCCTGTATCGTTCCAATTTTAGAAAAAAAATTATTTTGTTCCAATTTTAGCAGAAAACCAATCTACTCTGTATCGTTCCAATTTTAGAAAAAAACAAATTACTGTTTTGTTCCAATTTTAGCAGAAAACCAATCTACCCTGTATCGTTCCAATTTTAGAAAAACCGAATTACTGTTTCGTTCCAATTTTAGCAGAAAACCAATCTACTCTGTATCGTTCCAATTTTAGAAAAAAACGAATTACTGTTTCTTTCCAATTTTAGCAGAAAACCAATCTACTCCGTATCGTTCCAATTTTAGAAAAACCGAATTACTGTTTCGTTCCAATTTTAGCAGAAAACCAATCTACTCTGTATCGTTCCAATTTTAGAAAAAAACGAATTACTGTTTCTTTCCAATTTTAGCAGAAAACCAATCTACTCTGTATCGTTCCAATTTTAGAAAAAAACTAATTACTGTTTCGTTCCAATTTTAGCAGAAAACCAATCTACTCTGTATCGTTCCAATTTTAGAAAAAAACAAATTACTGTTTCGTTCCAATTTTAGCAGAAAACCAATCTACTCTGTATCGTTCCAATTTTAGAAAAAACCAAATTACTGTTTTGTTCCAATTTTAGCAGAAAACCAATCTACCCTGTATCGTTCCAATTTTAGAAAAAAACAAATTACTGTATTGTTCCAATTTTAGCAGAAAACCAATCTACTCTGTATCGTTCCAATTTTAGGAAAAAAACAAATTACTGTATTGTTCCAATTTTAGGAAACAAACTAATCTACTCTGTATCGTTCAAATTTTAGAAAAAACGAATTACTGTTTCGTTCCAATTTTAGCAGAAAACCAATCTACTCTGTATCGTTCCAATTTTAGAAAAAAACAAATTACTGTTTCGTTCCAATTTTAGCAGAAAAACAATCTACTCTGTATCGTTCCAATTTTAGGAAAAAAACAAATTACTGTATTGTTCCAATTTTAGGAAACAAACTAATCTACTCTGTATCGTTCCAATTTTAGAAAAAATGAATTACTGTTTCGTTCCAATTTTAGCAGAAAACCAATCTACTCTGTATCGTTCCAATTTTAGAAAAAAACAAATTACTGTTTCGTTCCAATTTTAGCAGAAAACCAATCTACTCTGTATCGTTCCAATTTTAGAAAAAAACAAATTACTGTTTCGTTCCAATTTTAGCAGAAAACCAATCTACTCTGTATCGTTCCAATTTTAGAAAAAAACAAATTACTGTTTTGTTCCAATTTTAGCAGAAAACCAATCTACCCTGTATCGTTCCAATTTTAGAAAAAAAATTATTTTGTTCCAATTTTAGCAGAAAACCAATCTACTCTGTATCGTTCCAATTTTAGAAAAAAACAAATTACTGTTTTGTTCCAATTTTAGCAGAAAACCAATCTACCCTGTATCGTTCCAATTTTAGAAAAACCGAATTACTGTTTCGTTCCAATTTTAGCAGAAAACCAATCTACTCTGTATCGTTCCAATTTTAGAAAAAAACGAATTACTGTTTCTTTCCAATTTTAGCAGAAAACCAATCTACTCCGTATCGTTCCAATTTTAGAAAAACCGAATTACTGTTTCGTTCCAATTTTAGCAGAAAACCAATCTACTCTGTATCGTTCCAATTTTAGAAAAAAACGAATTACTGTTTCTTTCCAATTTTAGCAGAAAACCAATCTACTCTGTATCGTTCCAATTTTAGAAAAAAACAAATTACTGTTTCGTTCCAATTTTAGCAGAAAACCAATCTACTCTGTATCGTTCCA
The DNA here is from genome assembly GCF_963924005.1 of Protomyctophum bolini. Taxonomy (NCBI): domain Eukaryota; kingdom Metazoa; phylum Chordata; class Actinopteri; order Myctophiformes; family Myctophidae; genus Protomyctophum; species Protomyctophum bolini. Next base: position 22,723 of record NW_027666114.1, read on the forward strand.
ATTTTAGAAAAAAACAAATTACTGTATCGTTCCAATTTTAGCAGAAAACCAATCTACTCCGTATCGTTCCAATTTTAGAAAAACCGAATTACTGTTTCGTTCCAATTTTAGCAGAAAACCAATCTACTCTGTATCGTTCCAATTTTAGAAAAAAACGAATTACTGTTTCTTTCCAATTTTAGCAGAAAACCAATCTACTCTGTATCGTTCCAATTTTAGAAAAAAACAAATTACTGTTTCGTTCCAATTTTAGCAGAAAACCAATCTACTCTGTATCGTTCCAATTTTAGAAAAAACCAAATTACTGTTTTGTTCCAATTTTAGCAGAAAACCAATCTACCCTGTATCGTTCCAATTTTAGAAAAAAACAAATTACTGTATTGTTCCAATTTTAGCAGAAAACCAATCTACTCTGTATCGTTCCAATTTTTGAAAAAAACAAATTACTGTATTGTTCCAATTTTAGGAAACAAACTAATCTACTCTGTATCGTTCAAATTTTAGAAAAAACGAATTACTGTTTCGTTCCAATTTTAGCAGAAAACCAATCTACTCTGTATCGTTCCAATTTTAGAAAAAAACAAATTACTGTTTCGTTCCAATTTTAGCAGAAAACCAATCTACTCTGTATCGTTCCAATTTTAGAAAAAAACAAATTACTGTTTCGTTCCAATTTTAGCAGAAAACCAATCTACTCTGTATCGTTCCAATTTTAGAAAAAAACAAATTACTGTTTCGTTCCAATTTTAGCAGAAAACCAATCTACTCTGTATCGTTCCAATTTTAGAAAAAAACAAATGACTGTTTTGTTCCAATTGTAGCAGAAAACCAATCTACCCTGTATCGTTCCAATTTTAGAAAAAAAATAATTTTGTTCCAATTTTAGCAGAAAACCAATCTACTCTGTATCGTTCCAATTTTAGAAAAAAACAAATTACTGTTTTGTTCCAATTTTAGCAGAAAACCAATCTACCCTGTATCGTTCCAATTTTAGAAAAAAAATAATTTTGTTCCAATTTTAGCAGAAAACCAATCTACTCTGTATCGTTCCAATTTTAGAAAATAATTTTGTTCCAATTTTAGCAGAAAACTAATCTACTCTATCGTTCCAATTTTAGAAAAAAATTAACCTACTGTTTCGTTCCAATTTTAGCAGAAAACCAATCTACTCTGTATCGTTCCAATTTTTGAAAAAAACAAATTACTGTTTCGTTCCAATTTTAGCAGAAAAACAATCTACTCTGTATCGTTCCAATTCTAGGAAAAAAACAAATTACTGTATTGTTCCAATTTTAGGAAACAAACTAATCTACTCTGTATCGTTCCAATTTTAGAAAAAAATGTATCTACTGTTTCGTTCCAATTTTAGAAAAAACTAATCTACTGTATCGTTCCAATTTTAGCAGAAAACCAATCTACTCTGTATCGTTCCAATTTTAGAAAAACCGAATTACTGTTTCGTTCCAATTTTAGCAGAAAACCAATCTACTCTGTATCGTTCCAATTTTAGAAAAAAACGAATTACTGTTTCGTTCCAATTTTAGCAGAAAACCAATCTACTCTGTATCGTTCCAATTTTAGAAAAAAACAAATTACTGTTTCGTTCCAATTTTAGCAGAAAACCAATCTACTCTGTATCGTTCCAATTTTAGAAAAAAACAAATTACTGTTTCGTTCCAATTTTAGCAGAAAAACAATCTACCCTGTATCGTTCCAATTTTAGAAAAAAACAAATTACTGTATTGTTCCAATTTTAGCAGAAAAACAATCTACTCTGTATCGTTCCAATTCTAGGAAAAAAACAAATTACTGTATTGTTCCAATTTTAGGAAACAAACTAATCTACTCTGTATCGTTCCAATTTTAGAAAAAAATGTATCTACTGTTTCGTTCCAATTTTAGAAAAAACTAATCTACTGTATCGTTCCAATTTTAGCAGAAAACCAATCTACTCTGTATCGTTCCAATTTTAGAAAAAAACAAATTACTGTTTTGTTCCAATTTTAGCAGAAAACCAATCTACTCTGTATCGTTCCAATTTTAGAAAAAAACAAATTACTGTTTCGTTCCAATTTTAGCAGAAAACCAATCTACTCTGTATCGTTCCAATTTTTGAAAAAAACAAATTACTGTTTCGTTCCAATTTTAGCAGAAAACCAATCTACTCTGTATCGTTCCAATTTTAGAAAAAAACAAATTACTGTTTCGTTCCAATTTTAGCAGAAAACCAATCTACTCTGTATCGTTCCAATTTTAGAAAAAAAATAATTTTGTTCCAATTTTAGCAGAAAACCAATCTACTCTGTATCGTTCCAATTTTAGAAAATATTTTTTTTCCAATTTTAGCAGAAAACTAATCTACTCTATCGTTCCAATTTTAGAAAAAAATTAACCTACTGTTTCGTTCCAATTTTAGCAGAAAACCAATCTACTCTGTATCGTTCCAATTTTTGAAAAAAACAAATTACTGTTTCGTTCCAATTTTAGCAGAAAAACAATCTACTCTGTATCGTTCCAATTCTAGGAAAAAAACAAATTACTGTATTGTTCCAATTTTAGGAAACAAACTAATCTACTCTGTATCGTTCCAATTTTAGCAGAAAACCAATCTACTCTGTATCGTTCCAATTTTAGAAAAAAACAAATTACTGTTTCGTTCCAATTTTAGCAGAAAACCAATCTACTCTGTATCGTTCCAATTTTAGAAAAAAACAAATTACTGTTTCGTTCCAATTTTAGCAGAAAACCAATCTACTCTGTATCGTTCCAATTTTAGAAAAAAACAAATTACTGTTTTGTTCCAATTTTAGCAGAAAACCAATCTACCCTGTATCGTTCCAATTTTAGAAAGAAAATAATTTCGTTCCAATTTTAGCAGAAAACCAATCTACTCTGTATCGTTCCAATTTTAGAAAAAAACAAATTACTGTTTCGTTCCAATTTTAGCAGAAAACCAATCTACTCTGTATCGTTCCAATTTTAGAAAAAAAATAATTTTGTTCCAATTTTAGCAGAAAACCAATCTACTCTGTATCGTTCCAATTTTAGAAAATAATTTTGTTCCAATTTTAGCAGAAAACTAATCTACTCTATCGTTCCAATTTTAGAAAAATATTAACCTACTGTTTCGTTCCAATTTTAGCAGAAAACCAATCTACTCTGTATCGTTCCAATTTTTGAAAAAAACAAATTACTGTTTCGTTCCAATTTTAGCAGAAAAACAATCTACTCTGTATCGTTCCAATTCTAGGAAAAAAACAAATTACTGTATTGTTCCAATTTTAGGAAACAAACTAATCTACTCTGTATCGTTCCAATTTTAGAAAAAAATGTATCTACTGTTTCGTTCCAATTTTAGAAAAAACTAATCTACTGTATCGTTCCAATTTTAGCAGAAAACCAATCTACTCTGTATCGTTCCAATTTTAGAAAAACCGAATTACTGTTTCGTTCCAATTTTAGCAGAAAACCAATCTACTCTGTATCGTTCCAATTTTAGAAAAAAACAAATTACTGTATTGTTCCAATTTTAGCAGAAAACCAATCTACTCTGTATCGTTCCAATTTTTGAAAAAAACAAATTACTGTATTGTTCCAATTTTAGGAAACAAACTAATCTACTCTGTATCGTTCCAATTTTAGAAAAACCGAATTACTGTTTCGTTCCAATTTTAGCAGAAAAACAATCTACCCTGTATCGTTCCAATTTTAGAAAAAAACAAATTACTGTATTGTTCCAATTTTAGCAGAAAACCAATCTACTCTGTATCGTTCCAATTTTTGAAAAAAACAAATTACTGTATTGTTCCAATTTTAGGAAACAAACTAATCTACTCTGTATCGTTCCAATTTTAGAAAAAAATTAACCTACTGTTTCGTTCCAATTTTAGCAGAAAACCAATCTACTCTGTATCGTTCCAATTTTTGAAAAAAACAAATTACTGTTTCGTTCCAATTTTAGCAGAAAAACAATCTACTCTGTATCGTTCCAATTCTAGGAAAAAAACAAATTACTGTATTGTTCCAATTTTAGGAAACAAACTAATCTACTCTGTATCGTTCCAATTTTAGAAAAAAATGTATCTACTGTTTCGTTCCAATTTTAGAAAAAACTAATCTACTGTATCGTTCCAATTTTAGCAGAAAACCAATCTACTCTGTATCGTTCCAATTTTAGAAAAACCGAATTACTGTTTCGTTCCAATTTTAGCAGAAAACCAATCTACTCTGTATCGTTCCAATTTTAGAAAAAAACGAATTACTGTTTCGTTCCAATTTTAGCAGAAAACCAATCTACTCTGTATCGTTCCAATTTTAGAAAAAAACAAATTACTGTTTCGTTCCAATTTTAGCAGAAAACCAATCTACTCTGTATCGTTCCAATTTTAGAAAAAAACAAATTACTGTTTCGTTCCAATTTTAGCAGAAAAACAATCTACCCTGTATCGTTCCAATTTTAGAAAAAAACAAATTACTGTATTGTTCCAATTTTAGCAGAAAAACAATCTACTCTGTATCGTTCCAATTCTAGGAAAAAAACAAATTACTGTATTGTTCCAATTTTAGGAAACAAACTAATCTACTCTGTATCGTTCCAATTTTAGAAAAAAATGTATCTACTGTTTCGTTCCAATTTTAGAAAAAACTAATCTACTGTATCGTTCCAATTTTAGCAGAAAACCAATCTACTCTGTATCGTTCCAATTTTAGAAAAAAACAAATTACTGTTTTGTTCCAATTTTAGCAGAAAACCAATCTACTCTGTATCGTTCCAATTTTAGAAAAAAACAAATTACTGTTTCGTTCCAATTTTAGCAGAAAACCAATCTACTCTGTATCGTTCCAATTTTTGAAAAAAACAAATTACTGTTTCGTTCCAATTTTAGCAGAAAACCAATCTACTCTGTATCGTTCCAATTTTAGAAAAAAACAAATTACTGTTTCGTTCCAATTTTAGCAGAAAACCAATCTACTCTGTATCGTTCCAATTTTAGAAAAAAAATAATTTTGTTCCAATTTTAGCAGAAAACCAATCTACTCTGTATCGTTCCAATTTTAGAAAATAATTTTGTTCCAATTTTAGCAGAAAACTAATCTACTCTATCGTTCCAATTTTAGAAAAAAATTAACCTACTGTTTCGTTCCAATTTTAGCAGAAAACCAATCTACTCTGTATCGTTCCAATTTTAGAAAAAAACAAATTACTGTTTTGTTCCAATTTTAGCAGAAAACCAATCTACTCTGTATCGTTCCAATTTTAGAAAAAAACAAATTACTGTTTCGTTCCAATTTTAGCAGAAAACCAATCTACTCTGTATCGTTCCAATTTTTGAAAAAAACAAATTACTGTTTCGTTCCAATTTTAGCAGAAAACCAATCTACTCTGTATCGTTCCAATTTTAGAAAAAAACAAATTACTGTTTCGTTCCAATTTTAGCAGAAAACCAATCTACTCTGTATCGTTCCAATTTTAGAAAAAAAATAATTTTGTTCCAATTTTAGCAGAAAACCAATCTACTCTGTATCGTTCCAATTTTAGAAAATAATTTTGTTCCAATTTTAGCAGAAAACTAATCTACTCTATCGTTCCAATTTTAGAAAAAAATTAACCTACTGTTTCCTTCCAATTTTAGCAGAAAACCAATCTACTCTGTATCGTTCCAATTTTTGAAAAAAACAAATTACTGTTTCGTTCCAATTTTAGCAGAAAAACAATCTACTCTGTATCGTTCCAATTCTAGGAAAAAAACAAATTACTGTATTGTTCCAATTTTAGGAAACAAACTAATCTACTCTGTATCGTTCCAATTTTAGCAGAAAACCAATCTACTCTGTATCGTTCCAATTTTAGAAAAAAACAAATTACTGTTTCGTTCCAATTTTAGCAGAAAACCAATCTACTCTGTATCGTTCCAATTTTAGAAAAAAACAAATTACTGTTTCGTTCCAATTTTAGCAGAAAACCAATCTACTCTGTATCGTTCCAATTTTAGAAAAAAACAAATTACTGTTTTGTTCCAATTTTAGCAGAAAACCAATCTACCCTGTATCGTTCCAATTTTAGAAAGAAAATAATTTCGTTCCAATTTTAGCAGAAAACCAATCTACTCTGTATCGTTCCAATTTTAGAAAAAAACAAATTACTGTTTCGTTCCAATTTTAGCAGAAAACCAATCTACTCTGTATCGTTCCAATTTTAGAAAAAAAATAATTTTGTTCCAATTTTAGCAGAAAACCAATCTACTCTGTATCGTTCCAATTTTAGAAAATAATTTTGTTCCAATTTTAGCAGAAAACTAATCTACTCTATCGTTTCAATTTTAGAAAAATATTAACCTACTGTTTCGTTCCAATTTTAGCAGAAAACCAATCTACTCTGTATCGTTCCAATTTTTGAAAAAAACAAATTACTGTTTCGTTCCAATTTTAGCAGAAAAACAATCTACTCTGTATCGTTCCAATTCTAGGAAAAAAACAAATTACTGTATTGTTCCAATTTTAGGAAACAAACTAATCTACTCTGTATCGTTCCAATTTTAGAAAAAAATGTATCTACTGTTTCGTTCCAATTTTAGAAAAAACTAATCTACTGTATCGTTCCAATTTTAGCAGAAAACCAATCTACTCTGTATCGTTCCAATTTTAGAAAAACCGAATTACTGTTTCGTTCCAATTTTAGCAGAAAACCAATCTACTCTGTATCGTTCCAATTTTAGAAAAAAACAAATTACTGTATTGTTCCAATTTTAGCAGAAAACCAATCTACTCTGTATCGTTCCAATTTTTGAAAAAAACAAATTACTGTATTGTTCCAATTTTAGGAAACAAACTAATCTACTCTGTATCGTTCCAATTTTAGAAAAACCGAATTACTGTTTCGTTCCAATTTTAGCAGAAAAACAATCTACCCTGTATCGTTCCAATTTTAGAAAAAAACAAATTACTGTATTGTTCCAATTTTAGCAGAAAACCAATCTACTCTGTATCGTTCCAATTTTTGAAAAAAACAAATTACTGTATTGTTCCAATTTTAGGAAACAAACTAATCTACTCTGTATCGTTCAAATTTTAGAAAAAACGAATTACTGTTTCGTTCCAATTTTACCAGAAAACCAATCTACTCTGTATCGTTCCAATTTTAGAAAAAAACAAATTACTGTTTCGTTCCAATTTTAGCAGAAAAACAATCTACTCTGTATCGTTCCAATTTTAGGAAAAAAACAAATTACTGTATTGTTCCAATTTTAGGAAACAAACTAATCTACTCTGTATCGTTCCAATTTTAGAAAAAACGAATTACTGTTTCGTTCCAATTTTAGCAGAAAACCAATCTACTCTGTATCGTTCCAATTTTAGAAAAAAACAAATTACTGTTTCGTTCCAATTTTAGCAGAAAACCAATCTACTCTGTATCGTTCCAATTTTAGAAAAAAACAAATTACTGTTTCGTTCCAATTTTAGCAGAAAACCAATCTACTCTGTATCGTTCCAATTTTAGAAAAAAACAAATTACTGTTTTGTTCCAATTTTAGCAGAAAACCAATCTACCCTGTATCGTTCCAATTTTAGAAAGAAAATAATTTTGTTCCAATTTTAGCAGAAAACCAATCTACTCTGTATCGTTCCAATTTTAGAAAAAAACAAATTACTGTTTTGTTCCAATTTTAGCAGAAAACCAATCTACCCTGTATCGTTCCAATTTTAGAAAAAAAATAATTTTGTTCCAATTTTAGCAGAAAACCAATCTACTCTGTATCGTTCCAATTTTAGAAAATAATTTTGTTCCAATTTTAGCAGAAAACGAATCTACTCTATCGTTCCAATTTTAGAAAAAAATTAACCTACTGTTTCGTTCCAATTTTAGCAGAAAACCAATCTACTCTGTATCGTTCCAATTTTAGAAAAAAACAAATTACTGTTTCGTTCCAATTTTAGCAGAAAACCAATCTACTCTGTATCGTTCCAATTTTAGAAAAAAACAAATTACTGTCTCGTTCCAATTTTAGCAGAAAACCAATCTACTCTGTATCGTTCCAATTTTAGAAAAAAAATAATTTTGTTCCAATTTTAGCAGAAAACTAATCTACTCTATCGTTCCAATTTTAGAAAAAAATTAACCTACTGTTTCGTTCCAATTTTAGCAGAAAACCAATCTACTCTGTATCGTTCCAATTTTTGAAAAAAACAAATTACTGTTTCGTTCCAATTTTAGCAGAAAAACAATCTACTCTGTATCGTTCCAATTTTAGAAAATAATTTTGTTCCAATTTTAGCAGAAAACTAATCTACTCTATCGTTCCAATTTTAGAAAAAAATTAACCTACTGTTTCGTTCCAATTTTAGCAGAAAACCAATCTACTCTGTATCGTTCCAATTTTTGAAAAAAACAAATTACTGTTTCGTTCCAATTTTAGCAGAAAAACAATCTACTCTGTATCGTTCCAATTCTAGGAAAAAAACAAATTACTGTATTGTTCCAATTTTAGGAAACAAACTAATCTACTCTGTATCGTTCCAATTTTAGAAAAAAATGTATCTACTGTTTCGTTCCAATTTTAGAAAAAACTAATCTACTGTATCGTTCCAATTTTAGCAGAAAACCAATCTACTCTGTATCGTTCCAATTTTAGAAAAAAACAAATTACTGTTTCGTTCCAATTTTAGCAGAAAACCAATCTACTCTGTATCGTTCCAATTTTAGAAAAAAAATAATTTTGTTCCAATTTTAGCAGAAAACCAATCTACTCTGTATCGTTCCAATTTTAGAAAAAAACATATTACTGTTTCGTTCCAATTTTAGCAGAAAACCAATCTACTCTGTATCGTTCCAATTTTTGAAAAAAACAAATTACTGTATTGTTCCAATTTTAGGAAACAAACTAATCTACTCTGTATCGTTCCAATTTTAGAAAAAACGAATTACTGTTTCGTTCCAATTTTAGCAGAAAACCAATCTACTCTGTATCGTTCCAATTTTAGAAAAAAACAAATTACTGTTTCGTTCCAATTTTAGCAGAAAAACAATCTACTCTGTATCGTTCCAATTTTAGAAAAAAACAAATTACTGTTTTGTTCCAATTTTAGCAGAAAACCAATCTACTCTGTATCGTTCCAATTTTAGAAAATAATTTTGTTCCAATTTTAGCAGAAAACTAATCTACTCTATCGTTCCAATTTTAGAAAAAAATTAACCTACTGTTTCGTTCCAATTTTAGCAGAAAACCAATCTACCCTGTATCGTTCCAATTTTAGAAAAAAAATTATTTTGTTCCAATTTTAGCAGAAAACCAATCTACTCTGTATCGTTCCAATTTTAGAAAAAAACAAATTACTGTTTTGTTCCAATTTTAGCAGAAAACCAATCTACCCTGTATCGTTCCAATTTTAGAAAAACCGAATTACTGTTTCGTTCCAATTTTAGCAGAAAACCAATCTACTCTGTATCGTTCCAATTTTAGAAAAAAACGAATTACTGTTTCTTTCCAATTTTAGCAGAAAACCAATCTACTCCGTATCGTTCCAATTTTAGAAAAACCGAATTACTGTTTCGTTCCAATTTTAGCAGAAAACCAATCTACTCTGTATCGTTCCAATTTTAGAAAAAAACGAATTACTGTTTCTTTCCAATTTTAGCAGAAAACCAATCTACTCTGTATCGTTCCAATTTTAGAAAAAAACTAATTACTGTTTCGTTCCAATTTTAGCAGAAAACCAATCTACTCTGTATCGTTCCAATTTTAGAAAAAAACAAATTACTGTTTCGTTCCAATTTTAGCAGAAAACCAATCTACTCTGTATCGTTCCAATTTTAGAAAAAACCAAATTACTGTTTTGTTCCAATTTTAGCAGAAAACCAATCTACCCTGTATCGTTCCAATTTTAGAAAAAAACAAATTACTGTATTGTTCCAATTTTAGCAGAAAACCAATCTACTCTGTATCGTTCCAATTTTAGGAAAAAAACAAATTACTGTATTGTTCCAATTTTAGGAAACAAACTAATCTACTCTGTATCGTTCAAATTTTAGAAAAAACGAATTACTGTTTCGTTCCAATTTTAGCAGAAAACCAATCTACTCTGTATCGTTCCAATTTTAGAAAAAAACAAATTACTGTTTCGTTCCAATTTTAGCAGAAAAACAATCTACTCTGTATCGTTCCAATTTTAGGAAAAAAACAAATTACTGTATTGTTCCAATTTTAGGAAACAAACTAATCTACTCTGTATCGTTCCAATTTTAGAAAAAATGAATTACTGTTTCGTTCCAATTTTAGCAGAAAACCAATCTACTCTGTATCGTTCCAATTTTAGAAAAAAACAAATTACTGTTTCGTTCCAATTTTAGCAGAAAACCAATCTACTCTGTATCGTTCCAATTTTAGAAAAAAACAAATTACTGTTTCGTTCCAATTTTAGCAGAAAACCAATCTACTCTGTATCGTTCCAATTTTAGAAAAAAACAAATTACTGTTTTGTTCCAATTTTAGCAGAAAACCAATCTACCCTGTATCGTTCCAATTTTAGAAAAAAAATTATTTTGTTCCAATTTTAGCAGAAAACCAATCTACTCTGTATCGTTCCAATTTTAGAAAAAAACAAATTACTGTTTTGTTCCAATTTTAGCAGAAAACCAATCTACCCTGTATCGTTCCAATTTTAGAAAAACCGAATTACTGTTTCGTTCCAATTTTAGCAGAAAACCAATCTACTCTGTATCGTTCCAATTTTAGAAAAAAACGAATTACTGTTTCTTTCCAATTTTAGCAGAAAACCAATCTACTCCGTATCGTTCCAATTTTAGAAAAACCGAATTACTGTTTCGTTCCAATTTTAGCAGAAAACCAATCTACTCTGTATCGTTCCAATTTTAGAAAAAAACGAATTACTGTTTCTTTCCAATTTTAGCAGAAAACCAATCTACTCTGTATCGTTCCAATTTTAGAAAAAAACAAATTACTGTTTCGTTCCAATTTTAGCAGAAAACCAATCTACTCTGTATCGTTCCAATTTTAGAAAAAAACAAATTACTGTATCGTTCCAATTTTAGCAGAAAACCAATCTACTCCGTATCGTTCCAATTTTAGAAAAACCGAATTACTGTTTCGTTCCAATTTTAGCAGAAAACCAATCTACTCTGTATCGTTCCAATTTTAGAAAAAAACGAATTACTGTTTCTTTCCAATTTTAGCAGAAAACCAATCTACTCTGTATCGTTCCAATTTTAGAAAAAAACAAATTACTGTTTCGTTCCAATTTTAGCAGAAAACCAATCTACTCTGTATCGTTCCAATTTTAGAAAAAACCAAATTACTGTTTTGTTCCAATTTTAGCAGAAAACCAATCTACCCTGTATCGTTCCAATTTTAGAAAAAAACAAATTACTGTATTGTTCCAATTTTAGCAGAAAACCAATCTACTCTGTATCGTTCCAATTTTTGAAAAAAACAAATTACTGTATTGTTCCAATTTTAGGAAACAAACTAATCTACTCTGTATCGTTCAAATTTTAGAAAAAACGAATTACTGTTTCGTTCCAATTTTAGCAGAAAACCAATCTACTCTGTATCGTTCCAATTTTAGAAAAAAACAAATTACTGTTTCGTTCCAATTTTAGCAGAAAACCAATCTACTCTGTATCGTTCCAATTTTAGAAAAAAACAAATTACTGTTTCGTTCCAATTTTAGCAGAAAACCAATCTACTCTGTATCGTTCCAATTTTAGAAAAAAACAAATTACTGTTTCGTTCCAATTTTAGCAGAAAACCAATCTACTCTGTATCGTTCCAATTTTAGAAAAAAACAAATGACTGTTTTGTTCCAATTGTAGCAGAAAACCAATCTACCCTGTATCGTTCCAATTTTAGAAAAAAAATAATTTTGTTCCAATTTTAGCAGAAAACCAATCTACTCTGTATCGTTCCAATTTTAGAAAAAAACAAATTACTGTTTTGTTCCAATTTTAGCAGAAAACCAATCTACCCTGTATCGTTCCAATTTTAGAAAAAAAATAATTTTGTTCCAATTTTAGCAGAAAACCAATCTACTCTGTATCGTTCCAATTTTAGAAAATAATTTTGTTCCAATTTTAGCAGAAAACTAATCTACTCTATCGTTCCAATTTTAGAAAAAAATTAACCTACTGTTTCGTTCCAATTTTAGCAGAAAACCAATCTACTCTGTATCGTTCCAATTTTTGAAAAAAACAAATTACTGTTTCGTTCCAATTTTAGCAGAAAAACAATCTACTCTGTATCGTTCCAATTCTAGGAAAAAAACAAATTACTGTATTGTTCCAATTTTAGGAAACAAACTAATCTACTCTGTATCGTTCCAATTTTAGAAAAAAATGTATCTACTGTTTCGTTCCAATTTTAGAAAAAACTAATCTACTGTATCGTTCCAATTTTAGCAGAAAACCAATCTACTCTGTATCGTTCCAATTTTAGAAAAACCGAATTACTGTTTCGTTCCAATTTTAGCAGAAAACCAATCTACTCTGTATCGTTCCAATTTTAGAAAAAAACGAATTACTGTTTCGTTCCAATTTTAGCAGAAAACCAATCTACTCTGTATCGTTCCAATTTTAGAAAAAAACAAATTACTGTTTCGTTCCAATTTTAGCAGAAAACCAATCTACTCTGTATCGTTCCAATTTTAGAAAAAAACAAATTACTGTTTCGTTCCAATTTTAGCAGAAAAACAATCTACCCTGTATCGTTCCAATTTTAGAAAAAAACAAATTACTGTATTGTTCCAATTTTAGCAGAAAAACAATCTACTCTGTATCGTTCCAATTCTAGGAAAAAAACAAATTACTGTATTGTTCCAATTTTAGGAAACAAACTAATCTACTCTGTATCGTTCCAATTTTAGAAAAAAATGTATCTACTGTTTCGTTCCAATTTTAGAAAAAACTAATCTACTGTATCGTTCCAATTTTAGCAGAAAACCAATCTACTCTGTATCGTTCCAATTTTAGAAAAAAACAAATTACTGTTTTGTTCCAATTTTAGCAGAAAACCAATCTACTCTGTATCGTTCCAATTTTAGAAAAAAACAAATTACTGTTTCGTTCCAATTTTAGCAGAAAACCAATCTACTCTGTATCGTTCCAATTTTTGAAAAAAACAAATTACTGTTTCGTTCCAATTTTAGCAGAAAACCAATCTACTCTGTATCGTTCCAATTTTAGAAAAAAACAAATTACTGTTTCGTTCCAATTTTAGCAGAAAACCAATCTACTCTGTATCGTTCCAATTTTAGAAAAAAAATAATTTTGTTCCAATTTTAGCAGAAAACCAATCTACTCTGTATCGTTCCAATTTTAGAAAATATTTTTTTTCCAATTTTAGCAGAAAACTAATCTACTCTATCGTTCCAATTTTAGAAAAAAATTAACCTACTGTTTCGTTCCAATTTTAGCAGAAAACCAATCTACTCTGTATCGTTCCAATTTTTGAAAAAAACAAATTACTGTTTCGTTCCAATTTTAGCAGAAAAACAATCTACTCTGTATCGTTCCAATTCTAGGAAAAAAACAAATTACTGTATTGTTCCAATTTTAGGAAACAAACTAATCTACTCTGTATCGTTCCAATTTTAGCAGAAAACCAATCTACTCTGTATCGTTCCAATTTTAGAAAAAAACAAATTACTGTTTCGTTCCAATTTTAGCAGAAAACCAATCTACTCTGTATCGTTCCAATTTTAGAAAAAAACAAATTACTGTTTCGTTCCAATTTTAGCAGAAAACCAATCTACTCTGTATCGTTCCAATTTTAGAAAAAAACAAATTACTGTTTTGTTCCAATTTTAGCAGAAAACCAATCTACCCTGTATCGTTCCAATTTTAGAAAGAAAATAATTTCGTTCCAATTTTAGCAGAAAACCAATCTACTCTGTATCGTTCCAATTTTAGAAAAAAACAAATTACTGTTTCGTTCCAATTTTAGCAGAAAACCAATCTACTCTGTATCGTTCCAATTTTAGAAAAAAAATAATTTTGTTCCAATTTTAGCAGAAAACCAATCTACTCTGTATCGTTCCAATTTTAGAAAATAATTTTGTTCCAATTTTAGCAGAAAACTAATCTACTCTATCGTTCCAATTTTAGAAAAATATTAACCTACTGTTTCGTTCCAATTTTAGCAGAAAACCAATCTACTCTGTATCGTTCCAATTTTTGAAAAAAACAAATTACTGTTTCGTTCCAATTTTAGCAGAAAAACAATCTACTCTGTATCGTTCCAATTCTAGGAAAAAAACAAATTACTGTATTGTTCCAATTTTAGGAAACAAACTAATCTACTCTGTATCGTTCCAATTTTAGAAAAAAATGTATCTACTGTTTCGTTCCAATTTTAGAAAAAACTAATCTACTGTATCGTTCCAATTTTAGCAGAAAACCAATCTACTCTGTATCGTTCCAATTTTAGAAAAACCGAATTACTGTTTCGTTCCAATTTTAGCAGAAAACCAATCTACTCTGTATCGTTCCAATTTTAGAAAAAAACAAATTACTGTATTGTTCCAATTTTAGCAGAAAACCAATCTACTCTGTATCGTTCCAATTTTTGAAAAAAACAAATTACTGTATTGTTCCAATTTTAGGAAACAAACTAATCTACTCTGTATCGTTCCAATTTTAGAAAAACCGAATTACTGTTTCGTTCCAATTTTAGCAGAAAAACAATCTACCCTGTATCGTTCCAATTTTAGAAAAAAACAAATTACTGTATTGTTCCAATTTTAGCAGAAAACCAATCTACTCTGTATCGTTCCAATTTTTGAAAAAAACAAATTACTGTATTGTTCCAATTTTAGGAAACAAACTAATCTACTCTGTATCGTTCCAATTTTAGAAAAAAATTAACCTACTGTTTCGTTCCAATTTTAGCAGAAAACCAATCTACTCTGTATCGTTCCAATTTTTGAAAAAAACAAATTACTGTTTCGTTCCAATTTTAGCAGAAAAACAATCTACTCTGTATCGTTCCAATTCTAGGAAAAAAACAAATTACTGTATTGTTCCAATTTTAGGAAACAAACTAATCTACTCTGTATCGTTCCAATTTTAGAAAAAAATGTATCTACTGTTTCGTTCCAATTTTAGAAAAAACTAATCTACTGTATCGTTCCAATTTTAGCAGAAAACCAATCTACTCTGTATCGTTCCAATTTTAGAAAAACCGAATTACTGTTTCGTTCCAATTTTAGCAGAAAACCAATCTACTCTGTATCGTTCCAATTTTAGAAAAAAACGAATTACTGTTTCGTTCCAATTTTAGCAGAAAACCAATCTACTCTGTATCGTTCCAATTTTAGAAAAAAACAAATTACTGTTTCGTTCCAATTTTAGCAGAAAACCAATCTACTCTGTATCGTTCCAATTTTAGAAAAAAACAAATTACTGTTTCGTTCCAATTTTAGCAGAAAAACAATCTACCCTGTATCGTTCCAATTTTAGAAAAAAACAAATTACTGTATTGTTCCAATTTTAGCAGAAAAACAATCTACTCTGTATCGTTCCAATTCTAGGAAAAAAACAAATTACTGTATTGTTCCAATTTTAGGAAACAAACTAATCTACTCTGTATCGTTCCAATTTTAGAAAAAAATGTATCTACTGTTTCGTTCCAATTTTAGAAAAAACTAATCTACTGTATCGTTCCAATTTTAGCAGAAAACCAATCTACTCTGTATCGTTCCAATTTTAGAAAAAAACAAATTACTGTTTTGTTCCAATTTTAGCAGAAAACCAATCTACTCTGTATCGTTCCAATTTTAGAAAAAAACAAATTACTGTTTCGTTCCAATTTTAGCAGAAAACCAATCTACTCTGTATCGTTCCAATTTTTGAAAAAAACAAATTACTGTTTCGTTCCAATTTTAGCAGAAAACCAATCTACTCTGTATCGTTCCAATTTTAGAAAAAAACAAATTACTGTTTCGTTCCAATTTTAGCAGAAAACCAATCTACTCTGTATCGTTCCAATTTTAGAAAAAAAATAATTTTGTTCCAATTTTAGCAGAAAACCAATCTACTCTGTATCGTTCCAATTTTAGAAAATAATTTTGTTCCAATTTTAGCAGAAAACTAATCTACTCTATCGTTCCAATTTTAGAAAAAAATTAACCTACTGTTTCGTTCCAATTTTAGCAGAAAACCAATCTACTCTGTATCGTTCCAATTTTAGAAAAAAACAAATTACTGTTTTGTTCCAATTTTAGCAGAAAACCAATCTACTCTGTATCGTTCCAATTTTAGAAAAAAACAAATTACTGTTTCGTTCCAATTTTAGCAGAAAACCAATCTACTCTGTATCGTTCCAATTTTTGAAAAAAACAAATTACTGTTTCGTTCCAATTTTAGCAGAAAACCAATCTACTCTGTATCGTTCCAATTTTAGAAAAAAACAAATTACTGTTTCGTTCCAATTTTAGCAGAAAACCAATCTACTCTGTATCGTTCCAATTTTAGAAAAAAAATAATTTTGTTCCAATTTTAGCAGAAAACCAATCTACTCTGTATCGTTCCAATTTTAGAAAATAATTTTGTTCCAATTTTAGCAGAAAACTAATCTACTCTATCGTTCCAATTTTAGAAAAAAATTAACCTACTGTTTCCTTCCAATTTTAGCAGAAAACCAATCTACTCTGTATCGTTCCAATTTTTGAAAAAAACAAATTACTGTTTCGTTCCAATTTTAGCAGAAAAACAATCTACTCTGTATCGTTCCAATTCTAGGAAAAAAACAAATTACTGTATTGTTCCAATTTTAGGAAACAAACTAATCTACTCTGTATCGTTCCAATTTTAGCAGAAAACCAATCTACTCTGTATCGTTCCAATTTTAGAAAAAAACAAATTACTGTTTCGTTCCAATTTTAGCAGAAAACCAATCTACTCTGTATCGTTCCAATTTTAGAAAAAAACAAATTACTGTTTCGTTCCAATTTTAGCAGAAAACCAATCTACTCTGTATCGTTCCAATTTTAGAAAAAAACAAATTACTGTTTTGTTCCAATTTTAGCAGAAAACCAATCTACCCTGTATCGTTCCAATTTTAGAAAGAAAATAATTTCGTTCCAATTTTAGCAGAAAACCAATCTACTCTGTATCGTTCCAATTTTAGAAAAAAACAAATTACTGTTTCGTTCCAATTTTAGCAGAAAACCAATCTACTCTGTATCGTTCCAATTTTAGAAAAAAAATAATTTTGTTCCAATTTTAGCAGAAAACCAATCTACTCTGTATCGTTCCAATTTTAGAAAATAATTTTGTTCCAATTTTAGCAGAAAACTAATCTACTCTATCGTTTCAATTTTAGAAAAATATTAACCTACTGTTTCGTTCCAATTTTAGCAGAAAACCAATCTACTCTGTATCGTTCCAATTTTTGAAAAAAACAAATTACTGTTTCGTTCCAATTTTAGCAGAAAAACAATCTACTCTGTATCGTTCCAATTCTAGGAAAAAAACAAATTACTGTATTGTTCCAATTTTAGGAAACAAACTAATCTACTCTGTATCGTTCCAATTTTAGAAAAAAATGTATCTACTGTTTCGTTCCAATTTTAGAAAAAACTAATCTACTGTATCGTTCCAATTTTAGCAGAAAACCAATCTACTCTGTATCGTTCCAATTTTAGAAAAACCGAATTACTGTTTCGTTCCAATTTTAGCAGAAAACCAATCTACTCTGTATCGTTCCAATTTTAGAAAAAAACAAATTACTGTATTGTTCCAATTTTAGCAGAAAACCAATCTACTCTGTATCGTTCCAATTTTTGAAAAAAACAAATTACTGTATTGTTCCAATTTTAGGAAACAAACTAATCTACTCTGTATCGTTCCAATTTTAGAAAAACCGAATTACTGTTTCGTTCCAATTTTAGCAGAAAAACAATCTACCCTGTATCGTTCCAATTTTAGAAAAAAACAAATTACTGTATTGTTCCAATTTTAGCAGAAAACCAATCTACTCTGTATCGTTCCAATTTTTGAAAAAAACAAATTACTGTATTGTTCCAATTTTAGGAAACAAACTAATCTACTCTGTATCGTTCAAATTTTAGAAAAAACGAATTACTGTTTCGTTCCAATTTTACCAGAAAACCAATCTACTCTGTATCGTTCCAATTTTAGAAAAAAACAAATTACTGTTTCGTTCCAATTTTAGCAGAAAAACAATCTACTCTGTATCGTTCCAATTTTAGGAAAAAAACAAATTACTGTATTGTTCCAATTTTAGGAAACAAACTAATCTACTCTGTATCGTTCCAATTTTAGAAAAAACGAATTACTGTTTCGTTCCAATTTTAGCAGAAAACCAATCTACTCTGTATCGTTCCAATTTTAGAAAAAAACAAATTACTGTTTCGTTCCAATTTTAGCAGAAAACCAATCTACTCTGTATCGTTCCAATTTTAGAAAAAAACAAATTACTGTTTCGTTCCAATTTTAGCAGAAAACCAATCTACTCTGTATCGTTCCAATTTTAGAAAAAAACAAATTACTGTTTTGTTCCAATTTTAGCAGAAAACCAATCTACCCTGTATCGTTCCAATTTTAGAAAGAAAATAATTTTGTTCCAATTTTAGCAGAAAACCAATCTACTCTGTATCGTTCCAATTTTAGAAAAAAACAAATTACTGTTTTGTTCCAATTTTAGCAGAAAACCAATCTACCCTGTATCGTTCCAATTTTAGAAAAAAAATAATTTTGTTCCAATTTTAGCAGAAAACCAATCTACTCTGTATCGTTCCAATTTTAGAAAATAATTTTGTTCCAATTTTAGCAGAAAACGAATCTACTCTATCGTTCCAATTTTAGAAAAAAATTAACCTACTGTTTCGTTCCAATTTTAGCAGAAAACCAATCTACTCTGTATCGTTCCAATTTTAGAAAAAAACAAATTACTGTTTCGTTCCAATTTTAGCAGAAAACCAATCTACTCTGTATCGTTCCAATTTTAGAAAAAAACAAATTACTGTCTCGTTCCAATTTTAGCAGAAAACCAATCTACTCTGTATCGTTCCAATTTTAGAAAAAAAATAATTTTGTTCCAATTTTAGCAGAAAACTAATCTACTCTATCGTTCCAATTTTAGAAAAAAATTAACCTACTGTTTCGTTCCAATTTTAGCAGAAAACCAATCTACTCTGTATCGTTCCAATTTTTGAAAAAAACAAATTACTGTTTCGTTCCAATTTTAGCAGAAAAACAATCTACTCTGTATCGTTCCAATTTTAGAAAATAATTTTGTTCCAATTTTAGCAGAAAACTAATCTACTCTATCGTTCCAATTTTAGAAAAAAATTAACCTACTGTTTCGTTCCAATTTTAGCAGAAAACCAATCTACTCTGTATCGTTCCAATTTTTGAAAAAAACAAATTACTGTTTCGTTCCAATTTTAGCAGAAAAACAATCTACTCTGTATCGTTCCAATTCTAGGAAAAAAACAAATTACTGTATTGTTCCAATTTTAGGAAACAAACTAATCTACTCTGTATCGTTCCAATTTTAGAAAAAAATGTATCTACTGTTTCGTTCCAATTTTAGAAAAAACTAATCTACTGTATCGTTCCAATTTTAGCAGAAAACCAATCTACTCTGTATCGTTCCAATTTTAGAAAAAAACGAATTACTGTTTTGTTCCAATTTTAGCAGAAAACCAATCTACTCTGTATCGTTCCAATTTTAGAAAAAAACAAATTACTGTTTTGTTCCAATTTTAGCAGAAAACCAATCTACTCTGTATCGTTCCAATTTTAGAAAAAAACAAATTACTGTTTTGTTCCAATTTTAGCAGAAAACCAATCTACCCTGTATCGTTCCAATTTTAGAAAAAAACAAATTACTGTATTGTTCCAATTTTAGCAGAAAAACAATCTACTCTGTATCGTTCCAATTTTAGAAAATAATTTTGTTCCAATTTTAGCAGAAAACTAATCTACTCTATCGTTCCAATTTTAGAAAAAAATTAACCTACTGTTTCGTTCCAATTTTAGCAGAAAACCAATCTACTCTGTATCGTTCCAATTTTTGAAAAAAACAAATTACTGTTTCGTTCCAATTTTAGCAGAAAAACAATCTACTCTGTATCGTTCCAATTCTAGGAAAAAAACAAATTACTGTATTGTTCCAATTTTAGGAAACAAACTAATCTACTCTGTATCGTTCCAATTTTAGAAAAAAATGTATCTACTGTTTCGTTCCAATTTTAGAAAAAACTAATCTACTGTATCGTTCCAATTTTAGCAGAAAACCAATCTACTCTGTATCGTTCCAATTTTAGAAAAAAACGAATTACTGTTTTGTTCCAATTTTAGCAGAAAACCAATCTACTCTGTATCGTTCCAATTTTAGAAAAAAACAAATTACTGTTTTGTTCCAATTTTAGCAGAAAACCAATCTACTCTGTATCGTTCCAATTTTAGAAAAAAACAAATTACTGTTTTGTTCCAATTTTAGCAGAAAACCAATCTACCCTGTATCGTTCCAATTTTAGAAAAAAACAAATTACTGTATTGTTCCAATTTTAGCAGAAAACCAATCTACTCTGTATCGTTCCAATTTTAGAAAAAAACAAATTACTGTTTTGTTCCAATTTTAGCAGAAAACCAATCTACCCTGTATCGTTCCAATTTTAGAAAAAAACAAATTACTGTATTGTTCCAATTTTAGCAGAAAACCAATCTACTCTGTATCGTTCCAATTTTAGAAAAAAACAAATTACTGTTTCGTTCCTTTGGAAAAGGTTTTTGGGCCAGGGGCCAAAAACTCAAAGAACGGAAGGGGTCCTCAATTTTAGCACCAATCTACTCTGTATCGTTCCAATTTTAGAAAAAAACAAATTACTGTTTTGTTCCAATTTTAGCAGAAAACCAATCTACCCTGTATCGTTCCAATTTTAGAAAAAAACAAATTACTGTATTGTTCCAATTTTAGCAGAAAACCAATCTACTCTGTATCGTTCCAATTTTAGAAAAAAACAAATTACTGTTTCGTTCCTTTGGAAAAGGTTTTTGGGCCAGGGGCCAAAAACTCAAAGAACGGAAGGGGTCCTAATTTTAGCAGAAAACCAATCTACTCTGTATCGTTCCAATTTTAGAAAAAAACGAATTACTGTTTTGTTCCAATTTTAGCAGAAAACCAATCTACTCTGTATCGTTCCAATTTTAGAAAAAAACAAATTACTGTTTTGTTCCAATTTTAGCAGAAAACCAATCTACCCTGTATCGTTCCAATTTTAGAAAAAAACAAATTACTGTATTGTTCCAATTTTAGCAGAAAACCAATCTACTCTGTATCGTTCCAATTTTAGAAAAATCACGGATGTAATTTAGGATTAGCAAAAAAAAGAGCTCAAAATGGTGAAAAATATGGAACGCTTCACGAATTTGCGTGTCATCCTTGCGCTCCCTCCATCACCTACTTCTCTGGGTTGTTCTAAAATGTCTTTCTAAGATTTCTCTATGTTCCCTGGAGGGCTATTGGCCCATCTAATATCGCTTGGAGTGCGCCCAGTTGGCCAGTTCTGCTGTCTGTCAGTCTCCTGTCTGACAGCTGACTGCAGGGCACCGCCCCCTCTCCCAGATTCAAGACAACAACGGCGGCCATCTTGCTCTGTTGTTCAGTGCTACAGTGTAGGTATTTCTTCATATTTTTTTAATAAATCATACAAGGTGTTTGAAAAATATTGAAAGGCAGCAGGACTTCAACCAGGGGCCAATAAGGGATCGATTTTAATTTGGAACATTTTTGTCCATTTTTGGCAAAGTTATGGATAGTTATGGAGATGCTAGCATAGCATGATAGCCTTCTTCCCATCCATGCAGCTCAGAGGGACAGACAGTGGAATATTTAATATTTTTTATTAAATCGTACAAGGTGTTTGGAAAATATTTAAAGGCACCTTGTCTTCAACCAGGTCCCACCAAGGAATCGATTTTAATTTGGAAAAAATTTGGTTCATTTTGGCATAGTTATGGATGGTTATGGACCTATAGCATCGGCTAGCATGATAACCTTTTTCCCCATCCATCTACCTCAGAGAGACAGACAGTGGAATATTTAATATTTTTTATTAAATCGTACAAGGTGTTTGGAAAATATTTAAAGGCACCTTGTCTTCAACCAGGTCCCACCAAGGAATCGATTTTAATTTGGAAAAAATTTGGTTCATTTTGGCATATATATGGACATTGCAGCATATGTTAACATGTTAGCTGCAGGATGGGTTCTTCTCATTATTTATTACTGTATGTTCAATTGGTGTACATTAGCGTGGAGCAGCAACAGCTTGCTATTTTAGAAATGTTTTACTCAAATTGAGAACAATACACAATAGCATGTTTTTAAATAGCATGTTGTGAGCTTGTAGATCTGCTCATTTCATATAGGAAATGTATATGAGGTTGGTTAAATGTTATATCGAAGGTTAATTCTTTAGATGTGAAAATCATGTAATACTGCACTGTCTAGGGCCAATTCACATGCAAACACAAACAGCAATGGTATAGTACTATAGCCAGCTTCTGCTGGACTGTACGGGGTGCGATTCCCTGCATTGCTAATAACCTGCTGTGATATACCCATTTATTTTCTCCGCTGTATTGTCATAGCCAGGATTTAAAATTATCTATGACTTCTACAACATTGCTTTTAATTGATCTTTTATTTTATTTTTTGTTATTCATGTCCTCACTGTATTGCATTACTGCTTTTCTTTTATTCTCCATTGTTCTGTAAAGCACTTTGAGCTGCATTTCATGTCATGAAAGGTGCTATACAAATAAAGTTGTATTATTATTATCTGCTTCCTTCCCTTCAATCTGGGGGACGGATTGATTGATAAGGAAGCCTAGAGCTTTGAACCTTACTGACCTTCCTTTGAACTGGGACATTAGCTGATCTACAAGCTCACAACCATAAATCAAATTTAGCTAGGCTATTGATATACAATTTTTGACAGACTAACTTCAGAATAATTATTTTATTTTATTTGTAATGTTTAACTAACTAACTAATTCATTCATTCATATTTAACCATGGCAGAGAACAAAACTAAAATCAAGAGTGAAGAGGTGAGTTGAGTAATGTAACTCTGAGAACAAAGGCAATGACCCCTCGACCTTACTGTTCTGTCATAATTATTCACATATTTCACACACCACTCTCACCTCTCATGGATGCTGTGATTTCTCTGCATGCATGCAACTGAATGGCCACGAGGTATCGTCAATGCACAGTAACAGAGCATAGTCCTAGCAGAGTCTGTTCAATAGTTCAGCTCTAATGTCATATAGAGCTGACATATTATATTATTATTGTCATATGTCATATTATAATGTCAATTTGAGTTGCTATAGATGTGTTTGTGTTAACTGAACCTTCAGAACTAAGACAATTCATGGAATATGAGTATGACAACCTCAAATAATGAACTCGTGTCCAAGCGCAAGGGCCTTGTGCCAACACGTGAATGTAGAATCCATGTTAGCGTGTTGGCTCTGCCTTGTTAACATGTATTCCACGGGATATTTGGCATAATCTGTCCAGCCATGTACCATGTACCATGATAATGCCTCTCTAGGTACAGCAGACAGCTGTCAAACTGGGGTCAAACTATTAATGAATGGATGAAGAAGACCCAATGAGCATAAAGATGAATGATGTAGACCTTTGATTATGATATATTATTTTATATTTCATCCTTTTGAAAACATATTAAGCACAGTTTAGAGCATGCATAGCTAGATAAAGGCTATCTCATTGTAACCTACAATAGACTCTGCAGAAATAGCAGATCACCAGCTCACGACGTGCCACCTTTAATCAAAAATGTTTTCCAATGCTTTATTGCCTACTCTGGTAAAGGAAATAACTATAGATTGAGTCGGTCAGTAAGTCAGTCAGTATAGGGTCAAACCAGTTAAAACTATAACCAGTTGAAATTCAGAAGTCACGCTCGGGGTCGAAGGTGAAGATGCCTGTGGAGGTGCTGAAGAAGGCCACGGCCTGCATCATCCAGGCTGGAGGAGAAGTACAGAGGTCAAACCTTCCAGTGGCTCCTGAGCCATATCCCGCATACATATGCATATAGTTTTATAACCATGTCATCTATATTAATAAGCTGTCAATGGATAACGTGGATTGTGAATAAGGTAATATCAGTATGGATAACATTAACATAATCAATCTGGTTAGTTATCTGTAGCTGCACGGCTTAAATTGATGTGGCTGATTCCACTATGTCATTCAGTTATCACTTCATTCTAGCTTTCATACATTAGAAATTAAATATTTAAGCATGAGTGAAAATAGCTGATCTACAAGCTCACAACATGCTTTTTAAAAACATGCTATTGTGTATTGTTCTCAATTTTGAGTAAAACACACGGAAACCGCTCGGCGCACTGCTTTTTCTTTCAGGGTCACCTCGGGTCACCTCGGGCCAGGGTCACCTCAGGACACTGTGGGCGGGCATATACAAAAATGCTATTTTAATAGAGTCGGAGGCGCCTCCCACGTTCTGGGAAGGCGCCTCCCACGTTCTGGGAGGCGGGTCGAGAGGGGAATAGGAACGCACCGACTAAAATAGGAACGCGGAGGCTGTGCGTTCCAATTATCGGGCTTTTGGGCCCGCCACGGGCAAACGAGGCCATGCCAGGGCACGCCGGCCGCGTTTCCCAGGCCTGGGCGGCCTGGGGCTCGGCACCATGCCCAGGGGCGGCGTCCGCACGGCCCCTGCGGGGCCGCACGGGGCCAGGGGCCAAAAACTCAAAGAACAGAAGGGGTCCTTTGCGCTCCCTCCATCACCTACTTCTCTGGGTTGTTCTAAAATGTCTTTCTAAGATTTCTCTATGTTCCCTGGAGGGCTATTGGCCCATCTAATATCGCTTGGAGTGCGCCCAGTTGGCCAGTTCTGCTGTCTGTCAGTCTCCTGTCTGACAGCTGACTGCAGGGCACCGCCCCCTCTCCCAGATTCAAGACAACAACGGCGGCCATCTTGCTCTGTTGTTCAGTGCTACAGTGTAGGTATTTCTTCATATTTTTTTAATAAATCATACAAGGTGTTTGAAAAATATTGAAAGGCAGCAGGACTTCAACCAGGGGCCAATAAGGGATCGATTTTAATTTGGAACATTTTTGTCCATTTTTGGCAAAGTTATGGATAGTTATGGAGATGCTAGCATAGCATGATAGCCTTCTTCCCATCCATGCAGCTCAGAGGGACAGACAGTGGAATATTTAATATTTTTTATTAAATCGTACAAGGTGTTTGGAAAATATTTAAAGGCACCTTGTCTTCAACCAGGTCCCACCAAGGAATCGATTTTAATTTGGAAAAAATTTGGTTCATTTTGGCATATATATGGACATTGCAGCATATGTTAACATGTTAGCTGCAGGATGGGTTCTTCTCATTATTTATTACTGTATGTTCAATTGGTGTACATTAGCGTGGAGCAGCAACAGCTTGCTATTTTAGAAATGTTTTACTCAAATTGAGAACAATACACAATAGCATGTTTTTAAATAGCATGTTGTGAGCTTGTAGATCTGCTCATTTCATATAGGAAATGTATATGAGGTTGGTTAAATGTTATATCGAAGGTTAATTCTTTAGATGTGAAAATCATGTAATACTGCACTGTCTAGGGCCAATTCACATGCAAACACAAACAGCAATGGTATAGTACTATAGCCAGCTTCTGCTGGACTGTACGGGGTGCGATTCCCTGCATTGCTAATAACCTGCTGTGATATACCCATTTATTTTCTCCGCTGTATTGTCATAGCCAGGATTTAAAATTATCTATGACTTCTACAACATTGCTTTTAATTGATATTTTATTTTATTTTTTGTTATTCATGTCCTCACTGTATTGCATTACTGCTTTTCTTTTATTCTCCATTGTTCTGTAAAGCACTTTGAGCTGCATTTCATGTCATGAAAGGTGCTATACAAATAAAGTTGTATTATTATTATCTGCTTCCTTCCCTTCAATCTGGGGGACGGATTGATTGATAAGGAAGCCTAGAGCTTTGAACCTTACTGACCTTCCTTTGAACTGGGACATTAGCTGATCTACAAGCTCACAACCATAAATCAAATTTAGCTAGGCTATTGATATACAATTATTGACAGACTAACTTCAGAATAATTATTTTATTTTATTTGTAATGTTTAACTAACTAACTAATTCATTCATTCATATTTAACCATGGCAGAGAAGAAAACTAAAATCAAGAGTGAAGAGGTGAGTTGAGTAATGTAACTCTGAGAACAAAGGCAATGACCCCTCGACCTTACTGTTCTGTCATAATTATTCACATATTTCACACACCACTCTCACCTCTCATGGATGCTGTGATTTCTCTGCATGCATGCAACTGAATGGCCACGAGGTATCGTCAATGCACAGTAACAGAGCATAGTCCTAGCAGAGTCTGTTCAATAGTTCAGCTCTAATGTCATATAGAGCTGACATATTATATTATTATTGTCATATGTCATATTATAATGTCAATTTGAGTTGCTATAGATGTGTTTGTGTTAACTGAACCTTCAGAACTAAGACAATTCATGGAATATGAGTATGACAACCTCAAATAATGAACTCGTGTCCAAGCGCAAGGGCCTTGTGCCAACACGTGAATGTAGAATCCATGTTAGCGTGTTGGCTCTGCCTTGTTAACATGTATTCCACGGGATATTTGGCATAATCTGTCCAGCCATGTACCATGTACCATGATAATGCCTCTCTAGGTACAGCAGACAGCTGTCAAACTGGGGTCAAACTATTAATGAATGGATGAAGAAGACCCAATGAGCATAAAGATGAATGATGTAGACCTTTGATTATGATATATTATTTTATATTTCATCCTTTTGAAAACATATTAAGCACAGTTTAGAGCATGCATAGCTAGATAAAGGCTATCTCATTGTAACCTACAATAGACTCTGCAGAAATAGCAGATCACCAGCTCACGACGTGCCACCTTTAATCAAAAATGTTTTCCAATGCTTTATTGCCTACTCTGGTAAAGGAAATAACTATAGATTGAGTCGGTCAGTAAGTCAGTCAGTATAGGGTCAAACCAGTTAAAACTATAACCAGTTGAAATTCAGAAGTCACGCTCGGGGTCGAAGGTGAAGATGCCTGTGGAGGTGCTGAAGAAGGCCACGGCCTGCATCATCCAGGCTGGAGGAGAAGTACAGAGGTCAAACCTTCCAGTGGCTCCTGAGCCATATCCCGCATACATATGCATATAGTTTTATAACCATGTCATCTATATTAATAAGCTGTCAATGGATAACGTGGATTGTGAATAAGGTAATATCAGTATGGATAACATTAACATAATCAATCTGGTTAGTTATCTGTAGCTGCACGGCTTAAATTGATGTGGCTGATTCCACTATGTCATTCAGTTATCACTTCATTCTAGCTTTCATACATTAGAAATTAAATATTTAAGCATGAGTGAAAATAGCTGATCTACAAGCTCACAACATGCTTTTTAAAAACATGCTATTGTGTATTGTTCTCAATTTTGAGTAAAACACACGGAAACCGCTCGGCGCACTGCTTTTTCTTTCAGGGTCACCTCGGGTCACCTCGGGCCAGGGTCACCTCAGGACACTGTGGGCGGGCATATACAAAAATGCTATTTTAATAGAGTCGGAGGCGCCTCCCACGTTCTGGGAAGGCGCCTCCCACGTTCTGGGAGGCGGGTCGAGAGGGGAATAGGAACGCACCGACTAAAATAGGAACGCGGAGGCTGTGCGTTCCAATTATCGGGCTTTTGGGCCCGCCACGGGCAAACGAGGCCATGCCAGGGCACGCCGGCCGCATTTCCCAGGCCTGGGCGGCCTGGGGCTCGGCACCATGCCCAGGGGCGGCGTCCGCACGGCCCCTGCGGGGCCGCACGGGGCCAGGGGCCAAAAACTCAAAGAACAGAAGGGGTCCTCAATTTTAGCAGAAAACCAATCTACTCTGTCTCGTTCCAATTTTAGAAAAAAACGAATTACTGTTTTGTTCCAATTTTAGCAGAAAACCAATCTACTCTGTATCGTTCCAATTTTAGAAAAAACAAATTACTGTTTCGTTCCAATTTTAGCAGAAAACCAATCTACTCTGTATCGTTCCAATTTTTGAAAAAAACAAATTACTGTATTGTTCCAATTTTAGGAAACAAACTAATCTACTCTGTATCGTTCCAATTTTAGAAAAAACGAATTACTGTTTCGTTCCAATTTTAGCAGAAAACCAATCTACTCTGTATCGTTCCAATTTTAGAAAAAAACAAATTACTGTTTCGTTCCAATTTTAGGAAATAAACTAATCTACTCTGTATCGTTCCAATTTTAGAAAAACCGAATTACTGTTTCGTTCCAATTTTAGCAGAAAACCAATCTACTCTGTATCGTTCCAATTTTAGAAAGAAACTAATTACTGTTTCGTTCCAATTTTAGCAGAAAACCAATCTACTCTGTATCGTTCCAATTTTAGAAAAAAACAAATTACTGTTTCGTTCCAATTTTAGCAGAAAACAAATCTACTCTGTATCGTTCCAATTTTAGAAAAAAACAAATTACTGTTTTGTTCCAATTTTAGCAGAAAACCAATCTACCCTGTATCGTTCCAATTTTAGAAAAAAACAAATTACTGTATTGTTCCAATTTTAGCAGAAAACCAATCTACTCTGTATCGTTCCAATTTTTGAAAAAAACAAATTACTGTATTGTTCCAATTTTAGGAAACAAACTAATCTACTCTGTATCGTTCAAATTTTAGAAAAAACGAATTACTGTTTCGTTCCAATTTTAGCAGAAAACCAATCTACTCTGTATCGTTCCAATTTTAGAAAAAAACAAATTACTGTTTCGTTCCAATTTTAGCAGAAAAACAATCTACTCTGTATCGTTCCAATTTTAGGAAAAAAACAAATTACTGTATTGTTCCAATTTTAGGAAACGAACTAATCTACTCTGTATCGTTCAAATTTTAGAAAAAACGAATTACTGTTTCGTTCCAATTTTAGCAGAAAACCAATCTACTCTGTCTCGTTCCAATTTTAGAAAAAAACGAATTACTATTTTGTTCCAATTTTAGCAGAAAATCAATCAACTCTGTATCGTTCCAATTTTAGAAAAAACAAATTACTGTTTCGTTCCATTTTTAGCAGAAAACCAATCTACTCTGTATCGTTCCAATTTTAGAAAAAAACAAATTACTGTTTTGTTCCAATTTTAGCAGAAAACTAATCTACTCTGTATCGTTCAAATTTTAGAAAAAAATGTATCTACTGTTTCGTTCCAATTTTAGAAAAAACTAATCTACTATATCGTTCCAATTTTAGCAGAAAACCAATCTACTCTGTATCGTTCCAATTTTAGAAAAAAACGAATTACTGTTTTGTTCCAATTTTAGCAGAAAACCAATCTACTCTGTCTCGTTCCAATTTTAGAAAAAAACGAATTACTGTTTTGTTCCAATTTTAGCAGAAAACCAATCTACTCTGTATCGTTCCAATTTTAGAAAAAAACAAATTACTGTTTTGTTCCAATGTTAGCAGAAAACTAATCTACTCTGTATCGTTCAAATTTTAGAAAAAAATGTATCTACTGTTTCGTTCCAATTTTAGAAAAAACTAATCTACTATATCGTTCCAATTTTAGCAGAAAACCAATCTACTCTGTATCGTTCCAATTTTAGAAAAAAACGAATTACTGTTTTGTTCCAATTTTAGCAGAAAACCAATCTACTCTGTCTCGTTCCAATTTTAGAAAAAAACGAATTACTGTTTTGTTCCAATTTTAGCAGAAAACCAATCTACTCTGTCTCGTTCCAATTTTAGAAAAAAACGAATTACTGTTTTGTTCCAATTTTAGCAGAAAACCAATCTACTCTGTATCGTTCCAATTTTAGAAAAAACAAATTACTGTTTCGTTCCAATTTTAGCAGAAAACCAATCTACTCTGTATCGTTCCAATTTTTGAAAAAAACAAATTACTGTATTGTTCCAATTTTAGGAAACAAACTAATCTACTCTGTATCGTTCCAATTTTAGAAAAAACGAATTACTGTTTCGTTCCAATTTTAGCAGAAAACCAATCTACTCTGTATCGTTCCAATTTTAGAAAAAAACAAATTACTGTTTCGTTCCAATTTTAGGAAATAAACTAATCTACTCTGTATCGTTCCAATTTTAGAAAAACCGAATTACTGTTTCGTTCCAATTTTAGCAGAAAACCAATCTACTCTGTATGGTTCCAATTTTAGAAAAAAACTAATTACTGTTTCGTTCCAATTTTAGCAGAAAACCAATCTACTCTGTATCGTTCCAATTTTAGAAAAAAACAAATTACTGTTTCGTTCCAATTTTAGCAGAAAACAAATCTACTCTGTATCGTTCCAATTTTAGAAAAAAACAAATTACTGTTTTGTTCCAATTTTAGCAGAAAACCAATCTACCCTGTATCGTTCCAATTTTAGAAAAAAACGAATTACTGTATTGTTCCAATTTTAGCAGAAAACCAATCTACTCTGTATCGTTCCAATTTTTGAAAAAAACAAATTACTGTATTGTTCCAATTTTAGGAAACAAACTAATCTACTCTGTATCGTTCAAATTTTAGAAAAAACGAATTACTGTTTCGTTCCAATCTTAGCAGAAAACCAATCTACTCTGTATCGTTCCAATTTTAGAAAAAAACAAATTACTGTTTCGTTCCAATTTTAGCAGAAAAACAATCTACTCTGTATCGTTCCAATTTTAGGAAAAAAACAAATTACTGTATTGTTCCAATTTTAGGAAACAAACTAATCTACTCTGTATCGTTCCAATTTTAGAAAAAACTAATTACTGTTTCGTTCCAATTTTAGCAGAAAACCAATCTACTCTGTATCGTTCCAATTTTAGAAAAAAACAAATTACTGTTTCGTTCCAATTTTAGCTGAAAACCAATCTACTCTGTATCGTTCCAATTTTAGAAAAAAAATAATTTTGTTCCAATTTTAGCAGAAAACCAATCTACTCTGTATCGTTCCAATTTTAGAAAATAATTTTGTTCCAATTTTAGCAGAAAACTAATCTACTCTATCGTTCCAATTTTAGAAAAAAACAAATTACTGTTTCGTTCCAATTTTAGCAGAAAACTAATCTACTCTGTATCGTTCCAATTTTAGAAAAAAACAAATTACTGTTTCGTTCCAATTTTAGCAGAAAACCAATCTACTCTGTATCGTTCCAATTTTAGAAAAAAACAAATTACTGTTTCGTTCCAATTTTAGCAGAAAACCAATCTACTCTGTATCGTTCCAATTTTAGAAAAAAACATATTACTGTTTCGTTCCAATTTTAGCAGAAAACCAATCTACTCTGTATCGTTCCAATTTTTGAAAAAAACAAATTACTGTATTGTTCCAATTTTAGGAAACAAACTAATCTACTCTGTATCGTTCCAATTTTAGAAAAAACGAATTACTGTTTCGTTCCAATTTTAGCAGAAAACCAATCTACTCTGTATCGTTCCAATTTTAGAAAAAAACAAATTACTGTTTCGTTCCAATTTTAGCAGAAAAACAATCTACTCTGTATCGTTCCAATTTTAGGAAAAAAACAAATTACTGTATTGTTCCAATTTTAGGAAACAAACTAATCTACTCTGTATCGTTCCAATTTTAGAAAAAACGAATTACTGTTTCATTCCAATTTTAGCAGAAAACCAATCTACTCTGTATCGTTCTAATTTTAGAAAAAAAACAAATTACTGTTTCGTTCCAATTTTAGCTGAAAACCAATCTACTCTGTATCGTTCCAATTTTAGAAAAAAAATAATTTTGTTCCAATTTTAGCAGAAAACCAATCTACTCTGTATCGTTCCAATTTTAGAAAAAAACATATTACTGTTTCGTTCCAATTTTAGCAGAAAACCAATCTACTCTGTATCGTTCCAATTTTTGAAAAAAACAAATTACTGTATTGTTCCAATTTTAGGAAACAAACTAATCTACTCTGTATCGTTCCAATTTTAGAAAAAACGAATTACTGTTTCGTTCCAATTTTAGCAGAAAACCAATCTACTCTGTATCGTTCCAATTTTAGAAAAAAACAAATTACTGTTTCGTTCCAATTTTAGCAGAAAACAAATCTACTCTGTATCGTTCCAATTTTAGAAAAAAACAAATTACTGTTTTGTTCCAATTTTAGCAGAAAACCAATCTACCCTGTATCGTTCCAATTTTAGAAAAAAAATAATTTTGTTCCAATTTTAGCAGAAAACCAATCTACTCTGTATCGTTCCAATTTTAGAAAATAATTTTGTTCCAATTTTAGCAGAAAACTAATCTACTCTATCGTTCCAATTTTAGAAAAAAATTAACCTACTGTTTCGTTCCAATTTTAGCAGAAAACTAATCTACTCTGTATCGTTCCAATTTTAGAAAACAACAAATCTACTGTTTTGTTCCAATGTTAGCAGAAAACTAATCTACTCTGTATCGTTCCAATTTTAGAAAAAAATGTATCAACTGTTTCGTTCCAATTTTAGAAAAAACTAATCTACTGTATCGTTCCAATTTTAGCAGAAAACCAATCTACTCTGTATCGTTCCAATTTTAGAAAAACCGAATTACTGTTTCGTTCCAATTTTAGCAGAAAACCAATCTACTCTGTATCGTTCCAATTTTAGAAAAAACCAAATTACTGTTTTGTTCCAATTTTAGCAGAAAACCAATCTACCCTGTATCGTTCCAATTTTAGAAAAAAACAAATTACTGTATTGTTCCAATTTTAGCAGAAAACCAATCTACTCTGTATCGTTCCAATTTTAGGAAAAAAACAAATTACTGTATTGTTCCAATTTTAGGAAACAAACTAATCTACTCTGTATCGTTCAAATTTTAGAAAAAACGAATTACTGTTTCGTTCCAATTTTAGCAGAAAACCAATCTACTCTGTATCGTTCCAATTTTAGAAAAAAACAAATTACTGTTTCGTTCCAATTTTAGCAGAAAAACAATCTACTCTGTATCGTTCCAATTTTAGGAAAAAAACAAATTACTGTATTGTTCCAATTTTAGGAAACAAACTAATCTACTCTGTATCGTTCCAATTTTAGAAAAAATGAATTACTGTTTCGTTCCAATTTTAGCAGAAAACCAATCTACTCTGTATCGTTCCAATTTTAGAAAAAAACAAATTACTGTTTCGTTCCAATTTTAGCAGAAAACCAATCTACTCTGTATCGTTCCAATTTTAGAAAAAAACAAATTACTGTTTCGTTCCAATTTTAGCAGAAAACCAATCTACTCTGTATCGTTCCAATTTTAGAAAAAAACAAATTACTGTTTTGTTCCAATTTTAGCAGAAAACCAATCTACCCTGTATCGTTCCAATTTTAGAAATTTTTTTATTTTGTTCCAATTTTAGCAGAAAACCAATCTACTCTGTATCGTTCCAATTTTAGAAAAAAACAAATTACTGTTTTGTTCCAATTTTAGCAGAAAACCAATCTACCCTGTATCGTTCCAATTTTAGAAAAACCGAATTACTGTTTCGTTCCAATTTTAGCAGAAAACCAATCTACTCTGTATCGTTCCAATTTTAGAAAAAAACGAATTACTGTTTCTTTCCAATTTTAGCAGAAAACCAATCTACTCCGTATCGTTCCAATTTTAGAAAAACCGAATTACTGTTTCGTTCCAATTTTAGCAGAAAACCAATCTACTCTGTATCGTTCCAATTTTTGAAAAAAACGAATTACTGTTTCTTTCCAATTTTAGCAGAAAACCAATCTACTCTGTATCGTTCCAATTTTAGAAAAAAACAAATTACTGTTTCGTTCCAATTTTAGCAGAAAACCAATCTACTCTGTATCGTTCCAATTTTAGAAAAAAACAAATTACTGTATCGTTCCAATTTTAGCAGAAAACCAATCTACTCCGTATCGTTCCAATTTTAGAAAAACCGAATTACTGTTTCGTTCCAATTTTAGCAGAAAACCAATCTACTCTGTATCGTTCCAATTTTAGAAAAAAACGAATTACTGTTTCTTTCCAATTTTAGCAGAAAACCAATCTACTCTGTATCGTTCCAATTTTAGAAAAAAACAAATTACTGTTTCGTTCCAATTTTAGCAGAAAACCAATCTACTCTGTATCGTTCCAATTTTAGAAAAAAACGAATTACTGTTTCTTTCCAATTTTAGCAGAAAACCAATCTACTCTGTATCGTTCCAATTTTAGAAAAAAACAAATTACTGTATTGTTCCAATTTTAGCAGAAAACCAATCTACTCTGTATCGTTCCAATTTTTGAAAAAAACAAATTACTGTATTGTTCCAATTTTAGGAAACAAACTAATCTACTCTGTATCGTTCAAATTTTAGAAAAAACGAATTACTGTTTCGTTCCAATTTTAAACTATATTATTAAACTATATTATTAAACTATATTATTAAGTATATTATTAAAGTATATTATTAAAGTATATTATTAAGTATATTATTAAGTATATTATTAAAGTATATTTTTTAAAGTATATTATTAAAGTATATTATTAAACTATATTATTAAGTATATTATTAAACTATATTATTAAAGTATATTATTAAACTATATTATTAAAGTATATTATTAAACTATATTATTAAGTATATTATTAAAGTATATTATTAAAGTATATTATTAAGTATATTATTAAGTATATTATTAAAGTATATTTTTTAAAGTATATTATTAAAGTATATTATTAAAGTATATTAATAAAGTATATTAATAAACTCTATTATTAAAGTATATTATAAAGTATATTATTAAGTATATTATTAAACTATATTATTAAACTATATTATTAAACTATATTATTAAACTAAATTATTAAACTATATTATTAAAGTATATTATTAAACTATATTATTAAACTATATTATTAAACTATATTATTAAGTATATTATTAAACTATATTATTAAACTATATTATTAAACTATATTATTAAGTATATTATTAAGTATATTATTAAACTATATTATTAAACTATATTATTAACTATATTATTAAAGTATATTATTAAAGTATATTATTAAAGTATATTATTCAACTATATTATTAAACTATATTATTAAAGTATATTATTCAACTATATTATTAAACTATATTATTAAAGTATATTATTCAAGTATATTATTAAAGTATATTATTAAACTATATTATTAAACTATATTATTAAAGTATATTATTAAACTATATTATTAAAGTATATTATTAAGTATATTATTAAACTATATTATTAAGTATATTAAAGTATATTATTAAGTATATTATTAAAGTATATTATTAAAGTATATTATTAAGTATATTATTAAAGTATATTATTAAAGTATATTATTAAAGTATATTATTAAGTATATTATTAAGTATATTATTAAGTATATTATTAAAGTATATTATTAAGTATATTATTAAACTATATTATTAAAGTATATTATTAAACTATATTATTAAACTATATTATTAAACTATATTATTAAACTATATTATTAAGTATATTATTAAACTATATTATTAAACTATATTATTAAGTATATTATTAAGTATATTATTAAAGTATATTTTTTAAAGTATATTATTAAAGTATATTATTAAAGTATATTATTAAACTATATTATTAAACTATATTATTAAGTATATTATTAAACTATATTATTAAGTATATTATTAAACTATATTATTAAAGTATATTATTAAAGTATATTATTAAAGTATATTATTAAAGTATATTATTAAACTATATTATTAAGTATATTATTAAACTATATTATTAAAGTATATTAATAAACTATATTAATAAACTATATTATTAAAGTATATTATTAAACTATATTATTAAAGTATATTATTAAAGTATATTATTAAGTATATTATTAAACTATATTATTAAACTATATTATTAAACTATATTATTAAAGTATATTATTAAAGTATATTATTAAAGTATATTATTAAAGTATATTATTAAGTATATTATTAAACTATATTATTAAAGTATATTATTAAAGTATATTATTAAACTATATTATTAAACTATATTATTAAACTATATTATTAAACTATAGTATAAAGTATATTATTAAAGTATATTATTAAAGTATATTATTAAAGTATATTATTAAAGTATATTATTAAACTATATTATTAAGTATATTATTAAAGTATATTATTAAACTATATTATTAAACTATATCATTAAGTATATTATTAAAGTATATTATTAAACTATATTATTAACTATATTATTAAAGTATATTATTAAACTATATTATTAAAGTATATTATTCAACTATATTATTAAAGTATATTATTAAAGTATATTATTAAACTATATTATTAAAGTATATTATTAAAGTATATTATCCAAGTATATTATTAAAGTATATTATTAAAGTATATTATTAAACTATATTATTAAAGTATATTATTAAGTATATTATTAAACTATATTATTAAACTATATTATTAAACTATATTATTAAGTATATTATTAAGTATATTAAAGTATATTATTAAAGTATATTATTAAAGTATATTTTTTAAGTATATTATTAAGTATATTATTAACTATATTATTAAGTATATTATTAAACTATATTATTAAGTATATTATTAAACTATATTATTAAGTATATTATTAAGTATATTAAAGTATATTATTAAAGTATATTATTAAAGTATATTATTAAGTATATTATTAACTATATTATTAACTATATTATTAAACTATATTATTAAGTATATTATTAAACTATATTATTAAACTATATTATTAAACTATATTATTAAACTATATTATTAAACTATATTATTAAGTATATTATTAAAGTATATTATTAAAGTATATTATTAAGTATATTATTAAACTATATTATTAAACTATATTATTAAACTATATTATTAAACTATATTATTAAGTATATTATTAAAGTATATTATTAAAGTATATTATTAAGTATATTATTAAGTATATTATTAAAGTATATTTTTTAAAGTATATTATTAAAGTATATTATTAAAGTATATTAATAAAGTATATTAATAAACTCTATTATTAAAGTATATTATAAAGTATATTATTAAGTATATTATTAAACTATATTATTAAACTATATTATTAAACTATATTATTAAACTAAATTATTAAACTATATTATTAAAGTATATTATTAAAGTATATTATTAAACTATATTATTAAACTATATTATTAAGTATATTATTAAACTATATTATTAAACTATATTATTAAACTATATTATTAAGTATATTATTAAGTATATTATTAAACTATATTATTAAACTATATTATTAACTATATTATTAAAGTATATTATTAAAGTATATTATTAAAGTATATTATTCAACTATATTATTAAACTATATTATTAAAGTATATTATTCAACTATATTATTAAACTATATTATTAAAGTATATTATTCAAGTATATTATTAAAGTATATTATTAAACTATATTATTAAACTATATTATTAAAGTATATTATTAAACTATATTATTAAAGTATATTATTAAGTATATTATTAAACTATATTATTAAGTATATTAAAGTATATTATTAAGTATATTATTAAAGTATATTATTAAAGTATATTATTAAGTATATTATTAAAGTATATTATTAAAGTATATTATTAAAGTATATTATTAAGTATATTATTAAGTATATTATTAAGTATATTATTAAAGTATATTATTAAGTATATTATTAAACTATATTATTAAAGTATATTATTAAACTATATTATTAAACTATATTATTAAACTATATTATTAAACTATATTATTAAGTATATTATTAAACTATATTATTAAACTATATTATTAAGTATATTATTAAGTATATTATTAAAGTATATTTTTTAAAGTATATTATTAAAGTATATTATTAAAGTATATTATTAAACTATATTATTAAACTATATTATTAAGTATATTATTAAACTATATTATTAAGTATATTATTAAACTATATTATTAAACTATATTATTAAAGTATATTATTAAAGTATATTATTAAAGTATATTATTAAACTATATTATTAAGTATATTATTAAACTATATTATTAAAGTATATTAATAAACTATATTAATAAACTATATTATTAAAGTATATTATTAAACTATATTATTAAAGTATATTATTAAAGTATATTATTAAGTATATTATTAAACTATATTATTAAACTATATTATTAAACTATATTATTAAAGTATATTATTAAAGTATATTATTAAAGTATATTATTAAAGTATATTATTAAGTATATTATTAAACTATATTATTAAAGTATATTATTAAAGTATATTATTAAACTATATTATTAAACTATATTATTAAACTATATTATTAAACTATAGTATAAAGTATATTATTAAAGTATATTATTAAAGTATATTATTAAAGTATATTATTAAAGTATATTATTAAACTATATTATTAAGTATATTATTAAAGTATATTATTAAACTATATTATTAAACTATATCATTAAGTATATTATTAAAGTATATTATTAAACTATATTATTAACTATATTATTAAAGTATATTATTAAACTATATTATTAAAGTATATTATTCAACTATATTATTAAAGTATATTATTAAAGTATATTATTAAACTATATTATTAAAGTATATTATTAAAGTATATTATCCAAGTATATTATTAAAGTATATTATTAAAGTATATTATTAAACTAAATTATTAAACTATATTATTAAAGTATATTATTAAGTATATTATTAAACTATATTATTAAACTATATTATTAAACTATATTATTAAGTATATTATTAAGTATATTAAAGTATATTATTAAAGTATATTATTAAAGTATATTTTTTAAGTATATTATTAAGTATATTATTAACTATATTATTAAGTATATTATTAAACTATATTATTAAGTATATTATTAAACTATATTATTAAGTATATTATTAAGTATATTAAAGTATATTATTAAAGTATATTATTAAAGTATATTATTAAAGTATATTATTAAGTATATTATTAACTATATTATTAACTATATTATTAAACTATATTATTAAGTATATTATTAAACTATATTATTAAACTATATTATTAAACTATATTATTAAACTATATTATTAAACTATATTATTAAGTATATTATTAAAGTATATTATTAAAGTATATTATTAAGTATATTATTAAGTATATTATTAAAGTATATTTTTTAAAGTATATTATTAAAGTATATTATTAAAGTATATTATTAAAGTATATTATTAAAGTATATTAATAAAGTATATTAATAAACTATATTATTAAAGTATATTATTAAAGTATATTATTAAAGTATATTATTAAAGTATATTATTAAGTATATTATTAAACTATATTATTAAACTATATTATTAAAGTATATTATTAAAGTATATTATTAAAGTATATTATTAAACTATATTATTAAGTATATTATTAAACTATATTATTAAACTATATTATTAAAGTATATTATTAAGTATATTATTAAGTATATTATTAAACTATATTATTAAACTATATTATTAAGTATATTATTAAACTATATTATTAAAGTATATTATTAAAGTATATTATTAAACTATATTATTAAGTATATTATTAAACTATATTATTAAAGTATATTAATAAAGTATATTAATAAACTATATTATTAAAGTATATTATTAAAGTATATTATTAAAGTATATTATTAAGTATATTATTAAACTATATTATTAAAGTATATTATTAAGTATATTATTAAGTATATTATTAAACTATATTATTAAACTATATTATTAAGTATATTATTAAACTATATTATTAAAGTATATTATTAAAGTATATTATTAAACTATATTATTAAGTATATTATTAAACTATATTATTAAAGTATATTAATAAAGTATATTAATAAACTATATTATTAAAGTATATTATTAAAGTATATTATTAAAGTATATTATTAAGTATATTATTAAACTATATTATTAAGTATATTATTAAAGTATATTATTAAAGTATATTATTAAGTATATTATTAAACTATATTATTAAACTATATTATTAAACTATATTATTAAACTATATTATTAAGTATATTATTAAAGTATATTATTAAAGTATACTATATTATTAAGTATATTATTAAACTATATTATTAAACTATATTATTAAAGTATATTATTAAGTATATTATTAAGTATATTATTAAACTATATTATTAAACTATATTATTAAGTATATTATTAAACTATATTATTAAAGTATATTATTAAAGTATATTATTAAACTATATTATTAAGTATATTATTAAACTATATTATTAAAGTATATTAATAAAGTATATTAATAAACTATATTATTAAAGTATATTATTAAAGTATATTATTAAAGTATATTATTAAGTATATTATTAAACTATATTATTAAAGTATATTATTAAGTATATTATTAAGTATATTATTAAACTATATTATTAAACTATATTATTAAGTATATTATTAAACTATATTATTAAAGTATATTATTAAAGTATATTATTAAACTATATTATTAAGTATATTATTAAACTATATTATTAAAGTATATTATTAAAGTATATTATTAAACTATATTATTAAAGTATATTATTAAAGTATATTATTAAAGTATATTATTAAGTATATTATTAAACTATATTATTAAGTATATTATTAAAGTATATTATTAAAGTATATTATTAAGTATATTATTAAACTATATTATTAAACTATATTATTAAACTATATTATTAAACTATATTATTA
>NW_027666113.1:0-4000 GCF_963924005.1 Protomyctophum bolini
CTGCTGTGTGGCACCACCGCGGCGGCGGCGGCCACCACCGGGGGCGCTGCCGGCTCCGCCGGCGCCACTGGCCACGGCACGGGCAGGGCCATGCTGGGCCTGGACATCGCAGGTACTGAGGGTGGGGGTCCGTGGGGGGGAGGGGCGGCGGGTAATGAGGTTATTACTATATTTTCACCGTCCAATTTGGCCTTTTCTTTCCTACTTTTTCTAGCCGTCGTCACAAATTTGATGTGGTCAGCTCATTTGGGGCACATTTGGGCAAGTGGCTAGGGCTGAATTTAGCCCAAGGAGTGTTTTCTGTGCAAAACTAATGCTTGGAATGGATTCAGAATCATGAAACCCCCCCCCACATGCTACTTAAAGCATAATGAAATTTTGCCTTATATTGGTTGATAATGGTACCCCAACATTCGGCAGCTGTCACAAAGTTTCCCAAGGGAGTTGGGTTGGAACAAAGTTATATGTGATTGTAGACACCTGTTATGAACACATTTTGTGAAGAAAGCTAGTGGTAAGCTTTTTTTTTTGTTGTTGCAGATTTGCAACACATTTAGCAAATGTTCTCTTAACTACACCCCGTATATAGTAACAGTGTGTTGTCCACAGCAGACTGGTGGGGCTGGCTGGACTGGATGCTGCCCACCCTGTATAGTAACAGTGTGTTGTAATGTCCGCAGCAGACTCGTGGGGCTGGCTGGACTGGATGCTGCCCACCCTAGTGTATAGTAACAGTGTGTTGTCCACAGCAGACTGGTGGGGCTGGCTGGACTGGATGCTGCCCACCCTGTATAGTAACGGTGTGTTGTAATGTCCGCAGCAGACTCGTGGGGCTGGCTGGACTGGATGCTGCCCACCCTGCTGGTGTGGCTGCTCAACGGCGTGCTGGTGTCCGGCGTTCTGATCCGCCTGCTGGTCTACGGAGAGCCGGTGACCCGACCCCACTCCGGGTCTTCCGTGCTGTTCTGGAGGCACCGCAAGCAGGCCGACCTGGACCTGGCCAGGGTAATAATAATAAAACACACCTGTTGTTTATACACTTTACAATTACCGTGAAGCTATTTCTTTTTTTTACAGATGTTCTTTATCCAGAGAAACTTATGACACATTTAGGCCTGACGTCGAAATAAATAAAAAAAACTTCTAAATCCTCCAGTTTTCTGAAATAAATATAAAAAAAATATATGTTTTAAAAAAAGATTTGAGGGACATTTTCACGA
Source organism: Protomyctophum bolini (assembly GCF_963924005.1). Taxonomy (NCBI): domain Eukaryota; kingdom Metazoa; phylum Chordata; class Actinopteri; order Myctophiformes; family Myctophidae; genus Protomyctophum; species Protomyctophum bolini. The sequence goes on from NW_027666113.1 coordinate 1,221, forward strand.
TAAACAGACCTACAAGCTCGTAGCGTGCCACTCGGTGGCTATTCTGACCATTGCTACGGACCACAGGGTGTTTGTTCAGTAACACGAGTCTCTCCAGCTCTGTACATAATCAGGAAATACATTTTTTATTGTTGTTGGGATGCCAATTTGATCCAATCAGGAGAGAGAACTCACGCAGGTTAAGAGGATACACGCACAAGTGAAATTGGAATTGATGAAACAAAACCTAAAGTGCTATAAAATTGAAACTGATGAATGAGCCGGAGTGTAAAATTAGCATTCATTGGTTAATCAGACTAATGGATTTTTTTAGTTAATTAGATTTCCTCTTCTCATGAATTCACCGATAATATATATATATTTTTAATTGAATCTTTATTATTCAATTAATCAAAAAATTAATCAATGGCATAATTGCTAAGAAAGTAATAAATAGTTGCACCGCTCGCCCTCTATTCAAATACCCCTCCAGTCTCTGGTTCTCGTGGTCGCCACGACTGATTTCAAGCTTTTGGAATCATGTTGTGCAGTGAAAATAGTCAAGCTTCCAATGTGTCACTCTGCGACGTGTTGAGAGCTTGTAGATAGCCTATTTTTGGTTTATTTAATAATAGAGCATTTGAAGTGGTCCAGCCTCGGTACGCAGGCTTTTATTTTCTGTAGCGTTCGGCTCAGAAAATGAAAGCCTATGTGAACGTGACACATTTCCTGGTCTAGGACAAGGATTATTAAGAGGACAGGAAGCGAAGACCATATACGGTGGACTCCATGTCTCTCCCTGGAAGGAAAGAAACCAAGGAAAGAGACCAAGGAAGCTGAACGCGGAAGTCTTGGCTGCATAAAGCCCATTGCGCATGTTTCTTTCCTTCCAGGGAGCAACATGGTGTCCACCGTACGGTCTTTGCTTCCTGTCCCCTTTTAACATGTCCACAGACGTCCTAGGAACTACCGCATGTAGTGCCCAGGACGTCTTTGTAAAAATGTCAAATGTGGGTCTAAATGTGGGCCCCCCACTTTATTTTAGACCAGAAAGCAGGCTGTCTGGGCCAGGCTACCCGCCCCTCTAGACCAGAAAGCACGCTGGCTGGGCCAGGCTACCCGTCCCTCTAGACCAGAAAGCAGGCTGGCTGGGCCAGGCTACCCGCCCCTCTAGACCAGAAAGCACGCTGGCTGGGCCAGGCTACCCGCCCCTCTAGACCAGAAAGCACGCTGGCTGGGCCAGGCTACCCGCCCCTCTAGACCAGAAAGCACGCTGGCTGGGCCAGGCTACCCGCCCCTCTAGACCAGAGAGCACGCTGGCTGGGCCAGGCTACCCGCCCCTCTAGACCAGAAAGCACGCTGGCTGGGCCAGGCTACCCGCCCCTCTAGACCAGAAAGCATGCTGGCTGGGCCAGGCTACCCGCCCCTCTAGACCAAAAAGCACGCTGGCTGGGCCAGGCTACCCGCCCCTCTAGACCAGAAAGCATGCTGGCTGGGCCAGGCTACCCGCCCCTCTAGACCAAAAAGCACGCTGGCTGGGCCAGGCTACCCGCCCCTCTAGACCAGAAAGCATGCTGGCTGGGCCAGGCTACCCGCCCCTCTAGACCAGAAAGCATGCTGGCTGGGCCAGGCTAGTGGTTAGTGGTCAAACTAGCAACATGTTCAGAAGCTGGTTAGTAGTATGTATGTAGAACAGCAGGAGCAATATTACCAAAACATCCTAATTGTCAATATTCTGTTAATCGTTTAGGAAACAGCACTTTTGGGTTTTTTGGGAATATAAAATTTGTGCTATATTGCACTTACTCCTTCTGGGCGTGAAGCCCTTTTGGTGTTTTAACTAATCATTGTTATACTTTAGCTATTGAAAAATAGCAGACCTACAAGCTCATAGCGCTACGAGCTTGTAGGTCCTGCTATTCTTTTTTTTATCGTAAAAATGCGGCACAAATCTTTGACTATAATATATTCTTTCAGAGCTAACTTTTTTTTTCGACGTCCACCCTAAATGGCTTAAAATTCTTTGACTTTTTTTTGTATAATTTTATCACGTTCGGAAAATAAAGTTTTTCATTCATTAACTAATTAATTAATTGTTCATTGCTATAGGGGGACTTTGCCCAGGCCAGCCAGAACCTGTGGACCTGCATGAAGGCCCTGGGCCGCCCGCTGCCCACCTCCCAGCTGGACCTGGCCTGCGCCGCCCTCTGGGCCCTGCTGCGCCTCTGCCTGCAGCGCCTCTGGGTGGGCCGCTGGCTGGCCGCGCGGGCCGGCGGGCTGACCGGCGCAGACCGCCCCCTGCAGGAGGACGCGCGCAAGAGCTGCCGCGACGCGGCGCTCGTCTACCACCGGCTGCACCAGCTGCACATGACCGGTGGGTGGGTGGGTCCGCTATAGGGAAATAACCATGGGGTTGTTTTATATTTAAAAACAAAATCTGACCCGTCTGAAGTGAGCGGTGCTGTGCTGTGCTGTGCTGTGCTGTGCTGTACATTTTAGTCTGGTCAGCATAGCTTAGTTTTTTATTTAGTTCCCATGTGTGAATTGAATAATTGTTTTGTCATCGTTTTAGTCTGTGAAATGAAGCCTAACTGGTACTTGTGTTTGTGTGTGTCTGTGTGTCCGTGTGTCCGTCTGTGTGTGTGTGTTTGTGTGTGTCTGTGTCCGTGTGTGTGTTTGTGTGTCCGTGTGTCTGTGTGTGGCCGTGTGTCTCTCCGTGTGTCTGTGTGTGTGTCCGTGTGTGTGCGTGCAGGTAAGCTGAACGGCAGCCACCTGTCCGCGGTGCACATGGCGCTGAACGC
>NW_027666112.1:0-45089 GCF_963924005.1 Protomyctophum bolini
GGGCTATAGCCCCTACCGTACGGCATACTATAGCACGCCGTTTTTCATCATTTTTGAGGATTTGAAGAAAATTCAAAATTTCAAAAACATGGGTTATAGCCCATCGTTTTTTGAATTGTTGAAAAAAATGTTATCCTCATTTTTCATCATTTTTGAACATGGGCTATAGCCCCTACCGTACGCATACTATAGCACGCAGTTTTTTCATCATTTTTGAGATTTGAAGAAAATTCAAAATTTCAAAAACATGGGTTATAGCCCATCGTTTTTTGAATTTTTGAAAAAAATGTTATCCTCATTTTTTCATCATTTTTGAACATGGGCTATAGCCCCTACCGTACGGCATACTATAGCACGCCGTTTTTCATCATTTTTGAGGATTTGAAGAAATTTCAAAATTTCAAAAAACATGGGTTATAGCCCATCGTTTTTTTGAATTTTTGAAAAAAATGTTATCCTCATTTTTCATCATTTTTGAACATGGGCTATAGCCCCTACCGTACGGCATACTATAGCACGCCGTTTTTCATCATTTTTGAGGATTTGAAGAAAATTCAAAATTTCAAAAAACATGGGTTATAGCCCATCGTTTTTTGAATTTTTGAAAAAAATGTTATCCTCATTTTCATCATTTTTGAACATGGGCTATAGCCCCTACCGTACGGCATACTATAGCACGCCGTTTTTCAACATTTTTGAGGATTTGAAGAAAATTCAAAATTTCAAAAAACATGGGTTATAGCCCATCGTTTTTTGAATTTTTGAAAAAAATGTTATCCTCATTTTTCATCATTTTTGAACATGGGCTATAGCTCCTACCGTACGGCATACTATAGCACGCCGTTTTTCATCATTTTTGAGGATTTGAAGAAAATTCAAAATTTCAAAAAACATGGGTTATAGCCCATCGTTTTTTGAATTTTTGAAAAAAATGTTATCCTCATTTTTCATCATTTTTGAACATGGGCTATAGCCCCTACCGTACGGCATACTATAGCACGCCGTTTTTCATCATTTTTGAGGATTTGAAGAAAATTCAAAATTTCAAAAAACATGGGTTATAGCCCATCGTTTTTTGAATTTTTGAAAAAAATGTTATCCTCATTTTTCATCATTTTTTGAACATGGGCTATAGCCCCTACCGTACGGCATACTATAGCACGCCGTTTTTCATCATTTTTGAGGATTTGAAGAAAATTCAAAATTTCAAAAAACATGGGTTATAGCCCATCGTTTTTTGAATTTTTGAAAAAAATGTTATCCTCATTTTTCATCATTTTTGAACATGGGCTATAGCCCCTACCGTACGGCATACTATAGCACGCCGTTTTTCATCATTTTTGAGGATTTGAAGAAAATTCAAAATTTCAAAAAACATGGGTTATAGCCCATCGTTTTTTGAATTTTTGAAAAAAATGTTATCCTCATTTTTCATCATTTTTGAACATGGGCTATAGCCCCTACCGTACGGCATACTATAGCACGCCGTTTTTCATCATTTTTGAGGATTTGAAGAAAATTCAAAATTTCAAAAAACATGGGTTATAGCCCATCGTTTTTTGAATTTTTGAAAAAAATGTTATCCTCATTTTTCATCATTTTTGAACATGGGCTATAGCCCCTACCGTACGGCATACTATAGCACGCCGTTTTTCATCATTTTTGAGGATTTGAAGAAAATTCAAAATTTCAAAAAACATGGGTTATAGCCCATCGTTTTTTGAATTTTTGAAAAAAATGTTATCCTCATTTTTCATCATTTTTGAACATGGGCTATAGCCCTACCGTACGGCATACTATAGCACGCCGTTTTTCATCATTTTTGAGGATTTGAAGAAAATTCAAAATTTCAAAAAACATGGGTTATAGCCCATCGTTTTTTGAATTTTTGAAAAAAATGTTATCCTCATTTTTCATCATTTTTGAACATGGGCTATAGCCCCTACCGTACGGCATACTATAGCACGCCGTTTTTCATCATTTTGAGGATTTGAAGAAAATTCAAAATTTCAAAAAACATGGTTATAGCCCATCGTTTTTGAATTTTGAAAAAAATGTTATCCTCATTTTTCATCATTTTTGAACATGGGCTATAGCCCCTACCGTACGGCATACTATAGCACGCCGTTTTTCATCATTTTTGAGGATTTGAAGAAAATTCAAAATTTCAAAAAACATGGGTTATAGCCCATCGTTTTTTGAATTTTGAAAAAAATGTTATCCTCATTTTTCATCATTTTTGAACATGGGCTATAGCCCCTACCGTACGGCATACTATAGCACGCCGTTTTTCATCATTTTGAGGATTTGAAGAAAATTCAAAATTTCAAAAAACATGGGTTATAGCCCATCGTTTTTTGAATTTTTGAAAAAAATGTTATCCTCATTTTTCATCATTTTTGAACATGGGCTATAGCCCCTACCGTACGGCATACTATAGCACGCCGTTTTTATCATCATTTTTGAGGATTTGAAGAAAATTCAAAATTTCAAAAAACATGGGTTATAGCCCATCGTTTTTTGAATTTTTGAAAAAAATGTTATCCTCATTTTTCATCATTTTTGAACATGGGCTATAGCCCCTACCGTACGGCATACTATAGCACGCCGTTTTTCATCATTTTTGAGGATTTGAAGAAATTCAAAATTTCAAAAAACATGGGTTATAGCCCCATCGTTTTTTGAATTTTTGAAAAAAATGTTATCCTCATTTTTCATCATTTTTGAACATGGGCTATAGCCCCTACCGTACGGCATACTATAGCACGCCGTTTTTCATCATTTTTGAGGATTTGAAGAAAATTCAAAATTTCAAAAAACATGGGTTATAGCCCATCGTTTTTTGAATTTTTGAAAAAAATGTTATCCTCATTTTTCATCATTTTTGAACATGGGCTATAGCCCCTACCGTACGGCATACTATAGCACGCCGTTTTTCATCATTTTTGAGGATTTGAAGAAAATTCAAAATTTCAAAAAACATGGGTTATAGCCCATCGTTTTTTGAATTTTTGAAAAAAATGTTATCCTCATTTTTCATCATTTTTGAACATGGGCTATAGCCCCTACCGTACGGCATACTATAGCACGCCGTTTTTCATCATTTTTGAGGATTTGAAGAAAATTCAAAATTTCAAAAAACATGGGTTATAGCCCATCGTTTTTTGAATTTTTGAAAAAATGTTATCCTCATTTTTCATCATTTTTGAACATGGGCTATAGCCCCTACCGTACGGCATACTATAGCACGCCGTTTTTCATCATTTTTGAGGATTTGAAGAAAATTCAAAATTTCAAAAAACATGGGTTATAGCCCATCGTTTTTTGAATTTTTGAAAAAAATGTTATCCTCATTTTTCATCATTTTTGAACATGGGCTATAGCCCCTACCGTACGGCATACTATAGCACGCCGTTTTTCATCATTTTTGAGGATTTGAAGAAAATTCAAAATTTCAAAAAACATGGGTTATAGCCCATCGTTTTTTGAATTTTTGAAAAAAATGTTATCCTCATTTTTCATCATTTTTGAACATGGGCTATAGCCCCTACCGTACGGCATACTATAGCACGCCGTTTTTCATCATTTTTGAGGATTTGAAGAAAATTCAAAATTTCAAAAAACATGGGTTATAGCCCATCGTTTTTGAATTTTTGAAAAAAATGTTATCCTCATTTTTCATCATTTTTGAACATGGGCTATAGCCCCTACCGTACGGCATACTATAGCACGCCGTTTTTCATCATTTTTGAGGATTTGAAGAAAATTCAAAATTTCAAAAAACATGGGTTATAGCCCATCGTTTTTTGAATTTTTGAAAAAAATGTTATCCTCATTTTTCATCATTTTTGAACATGGGCTATAGCCCCTACCGTACGGCATACTATAGCACGCCGTTTTTCATCATTTTGAGGATTTGAAGAAAATTCAAAATTTCAAAAAACATGGGTTATAGCCCATCGTTTTTTGAATTTTTGAAAAAATGTTATCCTCATTTTTCATCATTTTTGAACATGGGCTATAGCCCCTACCGTACGGCATACTATAGCACGCCGTTTTTCATCATTTTTGAGGATTTGAAGAAAATTCAAAATTTCAAAAAACATGGGTTATAGCCCATCGTTTTTTGAATTTTTGAAAAAAATGTTATCCTCATTTTTCATCATTTTTGAACATGGGCTATAGCCCCTACCGAACGGCATACTATAGCACGCCGTTTTTCATCATTTTTGAGGATTTGAAGAAAATTCAAAATTTCAAAAAACATGGGTTATAGCCCATCGTTTTTTGAATTTTTGAAAAAAATGTTATCCTCATTTTTCATCATTTTTGAACATGGGCTATAGCCCCTACCGTACGGCATACTATAGCACGCCGTTTTTCATCATTTTGAGGATTTGAAGAAAATTCAAATTTCAAAAAACATGGGTTATAGCCCATCGTTTTTTGAATTTTTGAAAAAATGTTATCCTCATTTTTCATCATTTTTGAACATGGGCTATAGCCCCTACCGTACGTTATACTATAGCACGCCGTTTTTCATCATTTTTGAGGATTTGAAGAAAATTCAAAATTTCAAAAAACATGGGTTATAGCCCATCGTTTTTTGAATTTTTTAAAAAAATGTTATCCTCATTTTTCATCATTTTTGAACATGGGCTATAGCCCTACCGTAAGGCATACTATAGCACGCCGTTTTTCAACATTTTTGAGGATTTGAAGAAAATTCAAAATTTCAAAAAACATGGGTTATAGCCCATCGTTTTTTGAATTTTTGAAAAAAATGTTATCCTCATTTTTCATCATTTTTGAACATGGGCTATAGCTCCTACCGTACGGCATACTATAGCACGCCGTTTTTCATCATTTTTGAGGATTTGAAGAAAATTCAAAATTTCAAAAAACATGGGTTATAGCCCATCGTTTTTTGAATTTTTTAAAAAATGTTATCCTCATTTTTCATCATTTTTGAACATGGGCTATAGCCCCTACCATACGGCATACTATAGCACGCCGTTTTTCATCATTTTTGAGGATTTGAAGAAAATTCAAAATTTCAAAAAACATGGGTTATAGCCCATCGTATTTTGAATTTTTGAAAAAAATGTTATCCTCATTTTTCATCATTTTTGAACATGGGCTATAGCCCCTACCGTACGGCATACTATAGCACGCCGTTTTTCATCATTTTTGAGGATTTGAAGAAAATTCAAAATTTCAAAAAACATGGGTTATAGCCCATCGTTTTTTGAATTTTTGAAAAAATGTTATCCTCATTTTTCATCATTTTTGAACATGGGCTATAGCCCCTACCGTACGGCATACTATAGCACGCCGTTTTTCATCATTTTTGAGGATTTGAAGAAAATTCAAAATTTCAAAAAACATGGGTTATAGCCCATCGTTTTTTGAATTGTTGAAAAAAATGTTATCCTCATTTTTCATCATTTTTGAACATGGGCTATAGCCCCTACCGTACGGCATACTATAGCACGCCGTTTTTCATCATTTTTGAGGATTTGAAGAAAATTCAAAATTTCAAAAAACATGGGTTATAGCCCATCGTTTTTTGAATTTTTGAAAAAAATGTTATCCTCATTTTTGATCATTTTTGAACATGGGCTATAGCCCCTACCGTACGGCATACTATAGCACGCCGTTTTTCATCATTTTTGAGGATTTGAAGAAAATTCAAAATTTCAAAAAACATGGGTTATAGCCCATCGTTTTTTGAATTTTTGAAAAAAATGTTATCCTCATTTTTCATCATTTTTGAACATGGGCTATAGCCCCTACCGTACGGCATACTATAGCACGCCGTTTTTCATCATTTTTGAGGATTTGAAGAAAATTCAAAATTTCAAAAAACATGGGTTATAGCCCATCGTTTTTTGAATTGTTGAAAAAAATGTTATCCTCATTTTTCATCATTTTTGAACATGGGCTATAGCCCCTACCGTACGGCATACTATAGCACGCCGTTTTTCATCATTTTTGAGGATTTGAAGAAAATTCAAAATTTCAAAAAACATGGGTTATAGCCCATCGTTTTTTGAATTTTTGAAAAAAATGTTATCCTCATTTTTCATCATTTTTGAACATGGGCTATAGCCCCTACCGTACGGCATACTATAGCACGCCGTTTTTCATCATTTTTGAGGATTTGAAGAAAATTCAAAATTTCAAAAAACATGGGTTATAGCCCATCGTTTTTTGAATTTTGAAAAAAATGTTATCCTCATTTTTCATCATTTTTGAACATGGGCTATAGCCCCTACCGTACGGCATACTATAGCACGCCGTTTTTCATCATTTTTGAGGATTTGAAGAAAATTCAAAATTTCAAAAAACATGGGTTATAGCCCATCGTTTTTTGAATTTTTGAAAAAAATGTTATCCTCATTTTTCATCATTTTTGAACATGGGCTATAGCCCCTACCGTACGGCATACTATAGCACGCCGTTTTTCATCATTTTTGAGGATTTGAAGAAAATTCAAAATTTCAAAAAAACATGGGTTATAGCCCATCGTTTTTGAATTTTTGAAAAAAATGTTATCCTCATTTTTCATCATTTTGAACATGGGCTATAGCCCCTACCGTACGGCATACTATAGCACGCCGTTTTTCATCATTTTTGAGGATTTGAAGAAAATTCAAAATTTCAAAAAACATGGGTTATAGCCCATCGTTTTTTGAATTTTTGAAAAAAATGTTATCCTCATTTTTCATCATTTTTGAACATGGGCTATAGCCCCTACCGTACGGCATACTATAGCACGCCGTTTTTCATCATTTTTGAGGATTTGAAGAAAATTCAAAATTTCAAAAAACATGGGTTATAGCCCATCGTTTTTTGAATTTTTGAAAAAAATGTTATCCTCATTTTTCATCATTTTTGAACATGGGCTATAGCCCCTACCGTACGGCATACTATAGCACGCCGTTTTTCATCATTTTTGAGGATTTGAAGAAAATTCAAAATTTCAAAAAACATGGTTATAGCCCATCGTTTTTTTGAATTTTTGAAAAAATGTTATCCTCATTTTTCATCATTTTTGAACATGGGCTATAGCCCCTACCGTACGGCATACTATAGCACGCCGTTTTTCATCATTTTTGAGGATTTGAAGAAAATTCAAAATTTCAAAAAACATGGGTTATAGCCCATCGTTTTTTGAATTTTTGAAAAAAATGTTATCCTCATTTTTCATCATTTTTGAACATGGGCTATAGCCCCTACCGTACGGCATACTATAGCACGCCGTTTTTTATCATTTTTGAGGATTTGAAGAAAATTCAAAATTTCAAAAAACATGGGTTATAGCCCATTGTTTTTTGAATTTTTGAAAAAAATGTTATCCTCATTTTTCATCATTTTTGAACATGGGCTATAGCCCCTACCGTACGGCATACTATAGCACGCCGTTTTTCATCATTTTTGAGGATTTGAAGAAAATTCAAAATTTCAAAAACATGGGTTATAGCCCATCGTTTATTGAATTTTTGAATAAAATGTTATCCTCATTTTTCATCATTTTTGAACATGGGCTATAGCCCCTACCGTACGGCATACTATAGCACGCCGTTTTTCATCATTTTTGAGGATTTGAAGAAAATTCAAAATTTCAAAAAACATGGGTTATAGCCCATCGTTTTTTGAATTTTTGAAAAAAATGTTATCCTCATTTTTCATCATTTTTGAACATGGGCTATAGCCCCTACCGTACGGCATACTATAGCACGCCGTTTTTCATCATTTTTGAGGATTTGAAGAAATTCAAAATTTCAAAAAACATGGGTTATAGCCCATCGTTTTTTGAATTTTTGAAAAAAATGTTATCCTCATTTTTCATCATTTTTGAACATGGGCTATAGCCCCTACCGTACGGCATACTATAGCACGCCGTTTTTCATCATTTTTGAGGATTTGAAGAAAATTCAAATTTCAAAAAACATGGGTTATAGCCCATCGTTTTTGAATTTTTGAAAAAAATGTTATCCTCATTTTTCATCATTTTTGAACATGGGCTATAGCCCCTACCGTACGGCATACTATAGCACGCCGTTTTTCATCATTTTTGAGGATTTGAAGAAAATTCAAAATTTCAAAAAACATGGGTTATAGCCCATCGTTTTTTGAATTTTTGAAAAAAATGTTATCCTCATTTTTCATCATTTTTGAACATGGGCTATAGCCCCTACCGTACGGCATACTATAGCACGCCGTTTTTCATCATTTTTGAGGATTTGAAGAAAATTCAAAATTTCAAAAAAACATGGGTTATAGCCCATCGTTTTTTGAATTTTTGAAAAAAATGTTATCCTCATTTTTCATCATTTTTGAACATGGGCTATAGCCCCTACCGTACGGCATACTATAGCACGCCGTTTTTCATCATTTTTGAGGATTTGAAGAAAATTCAAAATTTCAAAAAACATGGGTTATAGCCCATCGTTTTTTGAATTTTGAAAAAAATGTTATCCTCATTTTTCATCATTTTTGAACATGGGCTATAGCCCCTACCGTACGGCATACTATAGCACGCCGTTTTTCAACATTTTTGAGGATTTGAAGAAAATTCAAAATTTCAAAAAACATGGGTTATAGCCCATCGTTTTTTGAATTTTTGAAAAAAATGTTATCCTCATTTTTCATCATTTTTGAACATGGGCTATAGCCCCTACCGAACGGCATACTATAGCACGCCGTTTTTCATCATTTTTGAGGATTTGAAGAAAATTCAAAATTTCAAAAAACATGGGTTATAGCCCATCGTTTTTTGAATTGTTGAAAAAAATGTTATCCTCATTTTTCATCATTTTTGAACATGGGCTATAGCCCCTACCGTACGGCATACTATAGCACGCCGTTTTTCATCATTTTTGAGGATTTGAAGAAAATTCAAAATTTCAAAAAACATGGGTTATAGCCCATCGTTTTTTGAATTTTTGAAAAAAATGTTATCCTCATTTTTCATCATTTTTGAACATGGGCTATAGCCCCTACCGTACGTTATACTATAGCACGCCGTTTTTCATCATTTTTGAGGATTTGAAGAAAATTCAAAATTTCAAAAAACATGGGTTATAGCCCATCGTTTTTTGAATTTAAAAAAAAAATGTTATCCTCATTTTTCATCATTTTTGAACATGGGCTATAGCCCCTACCGTACGGCATACTATAGCACGCCGTTTTTCAACATTTTTGAGGATTTGAAGAAAATTCAAAATTTCAAAAAACATGGGTTATAGCCCATCGTTTTTTGAATTTTTGAAAAAAATGTTATCCTCATTTTTCATCATTTTTGAACATGGGCTATAGCTCCTACCGTACGGCATACTATAGCACGCCGTTTTTCATCATTTTTGAGGATTTGAAGAAAATTCAAAATTTCAAAAAACATGGGTTATAGCCCATCGTTTTTTGAATTTTTGAAAAAAATGTTATCCTCATTTTTCATCATTTTTGAACATGGGCTATAGCCCCTACCGTACGGCATACTATAGCACGCCGTTTTTCATCATTTTTGAGGATTTGAAGAAAATTCAAAATTTCAAAAAACATGGGTTATAGCCCATCGTATTTTGAATTTTTGAAAAAAATGTTATCCTCATTTTTCATCATTTTTGAACATGGGCTATAGCCCCTACCGTACGGCATACTATAGCACGCCGTTTTTCATCATTTTTGAGGATTTGAAGAAAATTCAAAATTTCAAAAAACATGGGTTATAGCCCATCGTTTTTTGAATTTTTGAAAAAAATGTTATCCTCATTTTTCATCATTTTTGAACATGGGCTATAGCCCCTACCGTACGGCATACTATAGCACGCCGTTTTTCATCATTTTTGAGGATTTGAAGAAAATTCAAAATTTCAAAAAACATGGGTTATAGCCCATCGTTTTTTGAATTGTTGAAAAAAATGTTATCCTCATTTTTCATCATTTTTGAACATGGGCTATAGCCCCTACCGTACGGCATACTATAGCACGCCGTTTTTCATCATTTTTGAGGATTTGAAGAAAATTCAAAATTTCAAAAAACATGGGTTATAGCCCATCGTTTTTTGAATTTTTGAAAAAAATGTTATCCTCATTTTTGATCATTTTTGAACATGGGCTATAGCTCCTACCGTACGGCATACTATAGCACGCCGTTTTTCATCATTTTTGAGGATTTGAAGAAAATTCAAAATTTCAAAAAACATGGGTTATAGCCCATCGTTTTTTGAATTTTTGAAAAAAATGTTATCCTCATTTTTCATCATTTTTGAACATGGGCTATAGCCCCTACCGTACGGCATACTATAGCACGCCGTTTTTCATCATTTTTGAGGATTTGAAGAAAATTCAAAATTTCAAAAAACATGGGTTATAGCCCATCGTTTTTTGAATTGTTGAAAAAAATGTTATCCTCATTTTTCATCATTTTTGAACATGGGCTATAGCCCCTACCGTACGGCATACTATAGCACGCCGTTTTTCATCATTTTTGAGGATTTGAAGAAAATTCAAAATTTCAAAAAACATGGGTTATAGCCCATCGTTTTTTGAATTTTTGAAAAAAATGTTATCCTCATTTTTGATCATTTTTGAACATGGGCTATAGCTCCTACCGTACGGCATACTATAGCACGCCGTTTTTCATCATTTTTGAGGATTTGAAGAAAATTCAAAATTTCAAAAAACATGGGTTATAGCCCATCGTTTTTTGAATTTTTGAAAAAAATGTTATCCTCATTTTTCATCATTTTTGAACATGGGCTATAGCCCCTACCGTACGGCATACTATAGCACGCCGTTTTTCATCATTTTTGAGGATTTGAAGAAAATTCAAAATTTCAAAAAACATGGTTTATAGCCCATCGTTTTTTGAATTTTTGAAAAAAATGTTATCCTCATTTTTCATCATTTTTGAACATGGGCTATAGCCCCTACCGTACGGCATACTATAGCACGCCGTTTTTCATCATTTTTGAGGATTTGAAGAAAATTCAAAATTTCAAAAAACATGGGTTATAGCCCATCGTTTTTTGAATTTTTGAAAAAAATGTTATCCTCATTTTTCATCATTTTTGAACATGGGCTATAGCCCCTACCGTACGGCATACTATAGCACGCCGTTTTTCATCATTTTTGAGGATTTGAAGAAAATTCAAAATTTCAAAAAACATGGGTTATAGCCCATCGTTTTTTGAATTGTTGAAAAAAATGTTATCCTCATTTTTCATCATTTTTGAACATGGGCTATAGCCCCTACCGTACGGCATACTATAGCACGCCGTTTTTCATCATTTTTGAGGATTTGAAGAAAATTCAAAATTTCAAAAAACATGGGTTATAGCCCATCGTTTTTTGAATTTTTGAAAAAAATGTTATCCTCATTTTTGATCATTTTTGAACATGGGCTATAGCCCCTACCGTACGGCATACTATAGCACGCCGTTTTTCATCATTTTTGAGGATTTGAAGAAAATTCAAAATTTCAAAAAACATGGGTTATAGCCCATCGTTTTTTGAATTGTTGAAAAAAATGTTATCCTCATTTTTCATCATTTTTGAACATGGGCTATAGCCCCTACCGTACGGCATACTATAGCACGCCGTTTTTCATCATTTTTGAGGATTTGAAGAAAATTCAAAATTTCAAAAAACATGGGTTATAGCCCATCGTTTTTTGAATTTTTGAAAAAAATGTTATCCTCATTTTTGATCATTTTTGAACATGGGCTATAGCTCCTACCGTACGGCATACTATAGCACGCCGTTTTTCATCATTTTTGAGGATTTGAAGAAAATTCAAAATTTCAAAAAACATGGGTTATAGCCCATCGTTTTTTGAATTTTTGAAAAAAATGTTATCCTCATTTTTCATCATTTTTGAACATGGGCTATAGCCCCTACCCTACGGCATACTATAGCACGCCGTTTTTCATCATTTTTGAGGATTTGAAGAAAATTCAAAATTTCAAAAAACATGGTTTATAGCCCATCGTTTTTTGAATTTTTGAAAAAAATGTTATCCTCATTTTTCATCATTTTTGAACATGGGCTATAGCCCCTACCGTACGGCATACTATAGCACGCCGTTTTTCATCATTTTTGAGGATTTGAAGAAAATTCAAAATTTCAAAAAACATGGGTTATAGCCCATCGTGTTTTGAATTTTTGAAAAAAATGTTATCCTCATTTTTCATCATTTTTGAACATGGGCTATAGCCCCTACCGTACGGCATACTATAGCACGCCGTTTTTCATCATTTTTGAGGATTTGAAGAAAATTCAAAATTTCAAAAAACATGGGTTATAGCCCATCGTTTTTTGAATTGTTGAAAAAAATGTTATCCTCATTTTTCATCATTTTTTAACATGGGCTATAGTATCTACCGTACGGCATACTATAGCACGCCGTTTTTCATCATTTTTGAGGATTTGAAGAAAATTCAAAATTTCAAAAAACATGGGTTATAGCCCATCGTTTTTTGAATTTTTGAAAAAAATGTTATCCTCATTTTTCATCATTTTTGAACATGGGCTATAGCCCCTACCGTACGGCATACTATAGCACGCCGTTTTTTATCATTTTTGAGGATTTGAAGAAAATTCAAAATTTCAAAAAACATGGGTTATAGCCCATTGTTTTTTGAATTTTTGAAAAAAATGTTATCCTCATTTTTCATCATTTTTGAACATGGGCTATAGCCCCTACCGTACGGCATACTATAGCACGCCGTTTTTCATCATTTTTGAGGATTTGAAGAAAATTCAAAATTTCAAAAAACATGGGTTATAGCCCATCGTTTTTTGAATTGTTGAAAAAAATGTTATCCTCATTTTTCATCATTTTTGAACATGGGCTATAGCCCCTACCGTACGGCATACTATAGCACGCCGTTTTTCATCATTTTTGAGGATTTGAAGAAAATTCAAAATTTCAAAAAACATGGGTTATAGCCCATCGTTTTTTGAATTTTTGAAAAAAATGTTATCCTCATTTTTCATCATTTTTGAACATGGGCTATAGCCCCTACCGTACGTTATACTATAGCACGCCGTTTTTCATCATTTTTGAGGATTTGAAGAAAATTCAAAATTTCAAAAACCATGGGTTATAGCCCATCGTTTTTTGAATTTTTAAAAAAAATGTTATCCTCATTTTTCATCATTTTTGAACATGGGCTATAGCCCCTACCGTACGGCATACTATAGCACGCCGTTTTTCAACATTTTTGAGGATTTGAAGAAAATTCAAAATTTCAAAAAACATGGGTTATAGCCCATCGTTTTTTGAATTTTTGAAAAAAATGTTATCCTCATTTTTCATCATTTTTGAACATGGGCTATAGCTCCTACCGTACGGCATACTATAGCACGCTGTTTTTCATCATTTTTGAGGATTTGAAGAAAATTCAAAATTTCAAAAAACATGGGTTATAGCCCATCGTTTTTTGAATTTTTGAAAAAAATGTTATCCTAATTTTTCATCATTTTTGAACATGGGCTATAGCCCCTACCGTACGGCATACTATAGCACGCCGTTTTTCATCATTTTTGAGGATTTGAAGAAAATTCAAAATTTCAAAAAACATGGGTTATAGCCCATCGTATTTTGAATTTTTGAAAAAAATGTTATCCTCATTTTTCATCATTTTTGAACATGGGCTATAGCCCCTACCGTACGGCATACTATAGCACGCCGTTTTTCATCATTTTTGAGGATTTGAAGAAAATTCAAAATTTCAAAAAACATGGGTTATAGCCCATCGTTTTTTGAATTTTTGAAAAAAATGTTATCCTCATTTTTCATCATTTTTGAACATGGGCTATAGCCCCTACCGTACGGCATACTATAGCACGCCGTTTTTCATCATTTTTGAGGATTTGAAGAAAATTCAAAATTTCAAAAAACATGGGTTATAGCCCATCGTTTTTTGAATTGTTGAAAAAAATGTTATCCTCATTTTTCATCATTTTTGAACATGGGCTATAGCCCCTACCGTACGGCATACTATAGCACGCCGTTTTTCATCATTTTTGAGGATTTGAAGAAAATTCAAAATTTCAAAAAACATGGGTTATACCCCATCGTTTTTTGAATTTTTGAAAAAAATGTTATCCTCATTTTTGATCATTTTTGAACATGGGCTATAGCTCCTACCGTACGGCATACTATAGCACGCCGTTTTTCATCATTTTTGAGGATTTGAAGAAAATTCAAAATTTCAAAAAACATGGGTTATAGCCCATCGTTTTTTGAATTTTTGAAAAAAATGTTATCCTCATTTTTCATCATTTTTGAACATGGGCTATAGCCCCTACCGTACGGCATACTATAGCACGCCGTTTTTCATCATTTTTGAGGATTTGAAGAAAATTCAAAATTTCAAAAAACATGGGTTATAGCACATCGTTTTTTGAATTGTTGAAAAAAATGTTATCCTCATTTTTCATCATTTTTGAACATGGGCTATAGCCCCTACCGTACGGCATACTATAGCACGCCGTTTTTCATCATTTTTGAGGATTTGAAGAAAATTCAAAATTTCAAAAAACATGGGTTATAGCCCATCGTTTTTTGAATTTTTGAAAAAAATGTTATCCTCATTTTTGATCATTTTTGAACATGGGCTATAGCTCCTACCGTACGGCATACTATAGCACGCCGTTTTTCATCATTTTTGAGGATTTGAAGAAAATTCAAAATTTCAAAAAACATGGGTTATAGCCCATCGTTTTTTGAATTTTTGAAAAAAATGTTATCCTCATTTTTCATCATTTTTGAACATGGGCTATAGCCCCTACCGTACGGCATACTATAGCACGCCGTTTTTCATCATTTTTGAGGATTTGAAGAAAATTCAAAATTTCAAAAAACATGGTTTATAGCCCATCGTTTTTTGAATTTTTGAAAAAAATGTTATCCTCATTTTTCATCATTTTTGAACATGGGCTATAGCCCCTACCGTACGGCATACTATAGCACGCCGTTTTTCATCATTTTTGAGGATTTGAAGAAAATTCAAAATTTCAAAAAACATGGGTTATAGCCCATCGTTTTTTGAATTTTTGAAAAAAATGTTATCCTCATTTTTCATCATTTTTGAACATGGGCTATAGCCCCTACCGTACGGCATACTATAGCACGCCGTTTTTCATCATTTTTGAGGATTTGAAGAAAATTCAAAATTTCAAAAAACATGGGTTATAGCCCATTGTTTTTTGAATTTTTGAAAAAAATGTTATCCTCATTTTTCATCATTTTTGAACATGGGCTATAGCCCCTACCGTACGGCATACTATAGCACGCCGTTTTTCATCATTTTTGAGGATTTGAAGAAAATTCAAAATTTCAAAAAACATGGGTTATAGCCCATCGTTTTTTGAATTGTTGAAAAAAATGTTATCCTCATTTTTCATCATTTTTGAACATGGGCTATAGCCCCTACCGTACGGCATACTATAGCACGCCGTTTTTCATCATTTTTGAGGATTTGAAGAAAATTCAAAATTTCAAAAAACATGGGTTATAGCCCATCGTTTTTTGAATTTTTGAAAAAAATGTTATCCTCATTTTTCATCATTTTTGAACATGGGCTATAGCCCCTACCGTACGTTATACTATAGCACGCCGTTTTTCATCATTTTTGAGGATTTGAAGAAAATTCAAAATTTCAAAAAACATGGGTTATAGCCCATCGTTTTTTGAATTTTTTTAAAAAATGTTATCCTCATTTTTCATCATTTTTGAACATGGGCTATAGCCCCTACCGTACGGCATACTATAGCACGCCGTTTTTCAACATTTTTGAGGATTTGAAGAAAATTCAAAATTTCAAAAAACATGGGTTATAGCCCATCGTTTTTTGAATTTTTGAAAAAAATGTTATCCTCATTTTTCATCATTTTTGAACATGGGCTATAGCTCCTACCGTACGGCATACTATAGCACGCCGTTTTTCATCATTTTTGAGGATTTGAAGAAAATTCAAAATTTCAAAAAACATGGGTTATAGCCCATCGTTTTTTGAATTTTTGAAAAAAATGTTATCCTCATTTTTCATCATTTTTGAACATGGGCTATAGCCCCTACCGTACGGCATACTATAGCACGCCGTTTTTCATCATTTTTGAGGATTTGAAGAAAATTCAAAATTTCAAAAAACATGGGTTATAGCCCATCGTTTTTTGAATTTTTGAAAAAAATGTTATCCTCATTTTTCATCATTTTTGAACATGGGCTATAGCCCCTACCGTACGTTATACTATAGCACGCCGTTTTTCATCATTTTTGAGGATTTGAAGAAAATTCAAAATTTCAAAAAACATGGGTTATAGCCCATCGTTTTTTGAATTTTAAAAAAAAATGTTATCCTCATTTTTCATCATTTTTGAACATGGGCTATAGCCCCTACCGTACGGCATACTATAGCACGCCGTTTTTCAACATTTTTGAGGATTTGAAGAAAATTCAAAATTTCAAAAAACATGGGTTATAGCCCATCGTTTTTTGAATTTTTGAAAAAAATGTTATCCTCATTTTTCATCATTTTTGAACATGGGCTATAGCTCCTACCGTACGGCATACTATAGCACGCCGTTTTTCATCATTTTTGAGGATTTGAAGAAAATTCAAAATTTCAAAAAACATGGGTTATAGCCCATCGTTTTTTGAATTTTTGAAAAAAATGTTATCCTCATTTTTCATCATTTTTGAACATGGGCTATAGCCCCTACCGTACGGCATACTATAGCACGCCGTTTTTCATCATTTTTGAGGATTTGAAGAAAATTCAAAATTTCAAAAAACATGGGTTATAGCCCATCGTATTTTGAATTTTTGAAAAAAATGTTATCCTCATTTTTCATCATTTTTGAACATGGGCTATAGCCCCTACCGTACGGCATACTATAGCACGCCGTTTTTCATCATTTTTGAGGATTTGAAGAAAATTCAAAATTTCAAAAAACATGGGTTATAGCCCATCGTTTTTTGAATTTTTGAAAAAAATGTTATCCTCATTTTTCATCATTTTTGAACATGGGCTATAGCCCCTACCGTACGGCATACTATAGCACGCCGTTTTTCATCATTTTTGAGGATTTGAAGAAAATTCAAAATTTCAAAAAACATGGGTTATAGCCCATCGTTTTTTGAATTGTTGAAAAAAATGTTATCCTCATTTTTCATCATTTTTGAACATGGGCTATAGCCCCTACCGTACGGCATACTATAGCACGCCGTTTTTCATCATTTTTGAGGATTTGAAGAAAATTCAAAATTTCAAAAAACATGGGTTATACCCCATCGTTTTTTGAATTTTTGAAAAAAATGTTATCCTCATTTTTGATCATTTTTGAACATGGGCTATAGCTCCTACCGTACGGCATACTATAGCACGCCGTTTTTCATCATTTTTGAGGATTTGAAGAAAATTCAAAATTTCAAAAAACATGGGTTATAGCCCATCGTTTTTTGAATTTTTGAAAAAAATGTTATCCTCATTTTTCATCATTTTTGAACATGGGCTATAGCCCCTACCGTACGGCATACTATAGCACGCCGTTTTTCATCATTTTTGAGGATTTGAAGAAAATTCAAAATTTCAAAAAACATGGGTTATAGCCCATCGTTTTTTGAATTGTTGAAAAAAATGTTATCCTCATTTTTCATCATTTTTGAACATGGGCTATAGCCCCTACCGTACGGCATACTATAGCACGCCGTTTTTCATCATTTTTGAGGATTTGAAGAAAATTCAAAATTTCAAAAAACATGGGTTATAGCCCATCGTTTTTTGAATTTTTGAAAAAAATGTTATCCTCATTTTTGATCATTTTTGAACATGGGCTATAGCTCCTACCGTACGGCATACTATAGCACGCCGTTTTTCATCATTTTTGAGGATTTGAAGAAAATTCAAAATTTCAAAAAACATGGGTTATAGCCCATCGTTTTTTGAATTTTTGAAAAAAATGTTATCCTCATTTTTCATCATTTTTGAACATGGGCTATAGCCCCTACCGTACGGCATACTATAGCACGCCGTTTTTCATCATTTTTGAGGATTTGAAGAAAATTCAAAATTTCAAAAAACATGGTTTATAGCCCATCGTTTTTTGAATTTTTGAAAAAAATGTTATCCTCATTTTTCATCATTTTTGAACATGGGCTATAGCCCCTACCGTACGGCATACTATAGCACGCCGTTTTTCATCATTTTTGAGGATTTGAAGAAAATTCAAAATTTCAAAAAACATGGGTTATAGCCCATCGTTTTTTGAATTTTTGAAAAAAATGTTATCCTCATTTTTCATCATTTTTGAACATGGGCTATAGCCCCTACCGTACGGCATACTATAGCACGCCGTTTTTCATCATTTTTGAGGATTTGAAGAAAATTCAAAATTTCAAAAAACATGGGTTATAGCCCATTGTTTTTTGAATTTTTGAAAAAAATGTTATCCTCATTTTTCATCATTTTTGAACATGGGCTATAGCCCCTACCGTACGGCATACTATAGCACGCCGTTTTTCATCATTTTTGAGGATTTGAAGAAAATTCAAAATTTCAAAAAACATGGGTTATAGCCCATCGTTTTTTGAATTGTTGAAAAAAATGTTATCCTCATTTTTCATCATTTTTGAACATGGGCTATAGCCCCTACCGTACGGCATACTATAGCACGCCGTTTTTCATCATTTTTGAGGATTTGAAGAAAATTCAAAATTTCAAAAAACATGGGTTATAGCCCATCGTTTTTTGAATTTTTGAAAAAAATGTTATCCTCATTTTTCATCATTTTTGAACATGGGCTATAGCCCCTACCGTACGTTATACTATAGCACGCCGTTTTTCATCATTTTTGAGGATTTGAAGAAAATTCAAAATTTCAAAAAACATGGGTTATAGCCCATCGTTTTTTGAATTTTTTTAAAAAATGTTATCCTCATTTTTCATCATTTTTGAACATGGGCTATAGCCCCTACCGTACGGCATGCTATAGCACGCCGTTTTTTAACATTTTTGAGGATTTGAAGAAAATTCAAAATTTCAAAAAACATGGGTTATAGCCCATCGTTTTTTGAATTTTTGAAAAAAATGTTATCCTCATTTTTCATCATTTTTGAACATGGGCTATAGCTCCTACCGTACGGCATACTATAGCACGCCGTTTTTCATCATTTTTGAGGATTTGAAGAAAATTCAAAATTTCAAAAAACATGGGTTATAGCCCATCGTTTTTTGAATTTTTGAAAAAAATGTTATCCTCATTTTTCATCATTTTTGAACATGGGCTATAGCCCCTACCGTACGGCATACTATAGCACGCCGTTTTTCATCATTTTTGAGGATTTGAAGAAAATTCAAAATTTCAAAAAACATGGGTTATAGCCCATCGTATTTTGAATTTTTGAAAAAAATGTTATCCTCATTTTTCATCATTTTTGAACATGGGCTATAGCCCCTACCGTACGGCATACTATAGCACGCCGTTTTTCATCATTTTTGAGGATTTGAAGAAAATTCAAAATTTCAAAAAACATGGGTTATAGCCCATCGTTTTTTGAATTTTTGAAAAAAATGTTATCCTCATTTTTCATCATTTTTGAACATGGGCTATAGCCCCTACCGTACGGCATACTATAGCACGCCGTTTTTCATCATTTTTGAGGATTTGAAGAAAATTCAAAATTTCAAAAAACATGGGTTATAGCCCATCGTTTTTTGAATTGTTGAAAAAAATGTTATCCTCATTTTTCATCATTTTTGAACATGGGCTATAGCCCCTACCGTACGGCATACTATAGCACGCCGTTTTTCATCATTTTTGAGGATTTGAAGAAAATTCAAAATTTCAAAAAACATGGGTTATAGCCCATCGTTTTTTGAATTTTTGAAAAAAATGTTATCCTCATTTTTGATCATTTTTGAACATGGGCTATAGCTCCTACCGTACGGCATACTATAGCACGCCGTTTTTCATCATTTTTGAGGATTTGAAGAAAATTCAAAATTTCAAAAAACATGGGTTATAGCCCATCGTTTTTTGAATTTTTGAAAAAAATGTTATCCTCATTTTTCATCATTTTTGAACATGGGCTATAGCCCCTACCGTACGGCATACTATAGCACGCCGTTTTTCATCATTTTTGAGGATTTGAAGAAAATTCAAAATTTCAAAAAACATGGGTTATAGCCCATCGTTTTTTGAATTGTTGAAAAAAATGTTATCCTCATTTTTCATCATTTTTGAACATGGGCTATAGCCCCTACCGTACGGCATACTATAGCACGCCGTTTTTCATCATTTTTGAGGATTTGAAGAAAATTCAAAATTTCAAAAAACATGGGTTATAGCCCATCGTTTTTTGAATTTTTGAAAAAAATGTTATCCTCATTTTTGATCATTTTTGAACATGGGCTATAGCTCCTACCGTACGGCATACTATAGCACGCCGTTTTTCATCATTTTTGAGGATTTGAAGAAAATTCAAAATTTCAAAAAACATGGGTTATAGCCCATCGTTTTTTGAATTTTTGAAAAAAATGTTATCCTCATTTTTCATCATTTTTGAACATGGGCTATAGCCCCTACCGTACGGCATACTATAGCACGCCGTTTTTCATCATTTTTGAGGATTTGAAGAAAATTCAAAATTTCAAAAAACATGGGTTATAGCCCATCGTTTTTTGAATTGTTGAAAAAAATGTTATCCTCATTTTTCATCATTTTTGAACATGGGCTATAGCCCCTACCGTACGGCATACTATAGCACGCCGTTTTTCATCATTTTTGAGGATTTGAAGAAAATTCAAAATTTCAAAAAACATGGGTTATAGCCCATCGTTTTTTGAATTGTTGAAAAAAATGTTATCCTCATTTTTCATCATTTTTGAACATGGGCTATAGCCCCTACCGTACGGCATACTATAGCACGCCGTTTTTCATCATTTTTGAGGATTTGAAGAAAATTCAAAATTTCAAAAAACATGGGTTATAGCCCATCGTTTTTTGAATTTTTGAAAAAAATGTTATCCTCATTTTTCATCATTTTTGAACATGGGCTATAGCCCCTACCGTACGGCATACTATAGCACGCCGTTTTTCATCATTTTTGAGGATTTGAAGAAAATTCAAAATTTCAAAAAACATGGGTTATAGCCCATCGTTTTTTGAATTGTTGAAAAAAATGTTATCCTCATTTTTCATCATTTTTGAACATGGGCTATAGCCCCTACCGTACGGCATACTATAGCACGCCGTTTTTCATCATTTTTGAGGATTTGAAGAAAATTCAAAATTTCAAAAAACATGGGTTATAGCCCATCGTTTTTTGAATTTTTGAAAAAAATGTTATCCTCATTTTTGATCATTTTTGAACATGGGCTATAGCTCCTACCGTACGGCATACTATAGCACGCCGTTTTTCATCATTTTTGAGGATTTGAAGAAAATTCAAAATTTCAAAAAACATGGGTTATAGCCCATCGTTTTTTTAATTTTTGAAAAAAATGTTATCCTCATTTTTCATCATTTTTGAACATGGGCTATAGCCCCTACCGTACGGCATACTATAGCACGCCGTTTTTCATCATTTTTGAGGATTTGAAGAAAATTCAAAATTTCAAAAAACATGGTTTATAGCCCATCGTTTTTTGAATTTTTGAAAAAAATGTTATCCTCATTTTTCATCATTTTTGAACATGGGCTATAGCCCCTACCGTACGGCATACTATAGCACGCCGTTTTTCATCATTTTTGAGGATTTGAAGAAAATTCAAAATTTCAAAAAACATGGGTTATAGCCCATCGTGTTTTGAATTTTTGAAAAAAATGTTATCCTCATTTTTCATCATTTTTGAACATGGGCTATAGCCCCTACCGTACGGCATACTATAGCACGCCGTTTTTCATCATTTTTGAGGATTTGAAGAAAATTCAAAATTTCAAAAAACATGGGTTATAGCCCATCGTTTTTTGAATTGTTGAAAAAAATGTTATCCTCATTTTTCATCATTTTTTAACATGGGCTATAGTATCTACCGTACGGCATACTATAGCACGCCGTTTTTCATCATTTTTGAGGATTTGAAGAAAATTCAAAATTTCAAAAAACATGGGTTATAGCCCATCGTTTTTTGAATTTTTGAAAAAAATGTTATCCTCATTTTTCATCATTTTTGAACATGGGCTATAGCCCCTACCGTACGGCATACTATAGCACGCCGTTTTTTATCATTTTTGAGGATTTGAAGAAAATTCAAAATTTCAAAAAACATGGGTTATAGCCCATTGTTTTTTGAATTTTTGAAAAAAATGTTATCCTCATTTTTCATCATTTTTGAACATGGGCTATAGCCCCTACCGTACGGCATACTATAGCACGCCGTTTTTCATCATTTTTGAGGATTTGAAGAAAATTCAAAATTTCAAAAAACATGGGTTATAGCCCATCGTTTTTTGAATTTTTGAATAAAATGTTATCCTCATTTTTCATCATTTTTGAACATGGGCTATAGCCCCTACCGTACGGCATACTATAGCACGCCGTTTTTCATCATTTTTGAGGATTTGAAGAAAATTCAAAATTTCAAAAAACATGGGTTATAGCCCATCGTTTTTTGAATTTTTGAAAAAAATGTTATCCTCATTTTTCATCATTTTTGAACATGGGCTATAGCCCCTACCGTACGGCATACTATAGCACGCCGTTTTTCATCATTTTTGAGGATTTGAAGAAATTTCAAAATTTCAAAAAACATGGGTTATAGCCCATCGTTTTTTGAATTTTTGAAAAAAATGTTATCCTCATTTTTCATCATTTTTGAACATGGGCTATAGCCCCTACCGTACGGCATACTATAGCACGCCGTTTTTCATCATTTTTGAGGATTTGAAGAAAATTCAAAATTTAAAAAAACATGGGTTATAGCCCATCGTTTTTTGAATTTTTGAAAAAAATGTTATCCTCATTTTTCATCATTTTTGAACATGGGCTATAGCCCCTACCGTACGGCATACTATAGCACGCCGTTTTTCATCATTTTTGAGGATTTGAAGAAAATTCAAAATTTAAAAAAACATGGGTTATAGCCCATTGTTTTTTGAATTTTTGAAAAAAATGTTATCCTCATTTTTCATCATTTTTGAACATGGGCTATAGCCCCTACCGTACGGCATACTATAGCACGCCGTTTTTCATCATTTTTGAGGATTTGAAGAAAATTCAAAATTTAAAAAAACATGGGTTATAGCCCATCGTTTTTTGAATTTTTGAAAAAAATGTTATCCTCATTTTTCATCATTTTTGAACATGGGCTATAGCCCCTACCGTACGGCATACTATAGCACGCCGTTTTTCATCATTTTTGAGGATTTGAAGAAAATTCAAAATTTCAAAAAACATGGGTTATAGCCCATTGTTTTTTGAATTTTTGAAAAAAATGTTATCCTCATTTTTCATCATTTTTGAACATGGGCTATAGCCCCTACCGTACGGCATACTATAGCACGCCGTTTTTCATCATTTTTGAGGATTTGAAGAAAATTCAAAATTTCAAAAAACATGGGTTATAGCCCATCGTTTTTTGAATTTTTGAATAAAATGTTATCCTCATTTTTCATCATTTTTGAACATGGGCTATAGCCCCTACCGTACGGCATACTATAGCACGCCGTTTTTCATCATTTTTGAGGATTTGAAGAAAATTCAAAATTTCAAAAAACATGGGTTATAGCCCATCGTTTTTTGAATTTTTGAAAAAAATGTTATCCTCATTTTTCATCATTTTTGAACATGGGCTATAGCCCCTACCGTACGGCATACTATAGCACGCCGTTTTTCATCATTTTTGAGGATTTGAAGAAATTTCAAAATTTCAAAAAACATGGGTTATAGCCCATCGTTTTTTGAATTTTTGAAAAAAATGTTATCCTCATTTTTCATCATTTTTGAACATGGGCTATAGCCCCTACCGTACGGCATACTATAGCACGCCGTTTTTCATCATTTTTGAGGATTTGAAGAAAATTCAAAATTTCAAAAAACATGGGTTATAGCCCATCGTTTTTTGAATTTTTGAAAAAAATGTTATCCTCATTTTTCATCATTTTTGAACATGGGCTATAGCCCCTACCATACGGCATACTATAGCACGCCGTTTTTCATCATTTTTGAGGATTTGAAGAAAATTCAAAATTTCAAAAAACATGGGTTATACCCCATCGTTTTTTGAATTTTTGAAAAAAATGTTATCCTCATTTTTCATCATTTTTGAACATGGGCTATAGCCCCTACCGTACGGCAT
Organism: Protomyctophum bolini; assembly: GCF_963924005.1. Lineage (NCBI taxonomy): Eukaryota > Metazoa > Chordata > Actinopteri > Myctophiformes > Myctophidae > Protomyctophum > Protomyctophum bolini. The sequence continues at coordinate 24,315 of NW_027666112.1, forward strand.
ACTATAGCACGCCGTTTTTCATCATTTTTGAGGATTTGAAGAAAATTCAAAATTTAAAAAAACATGGGTTATAGCCCATTGTTTTTTGAATTTTTGAAAAAAATGTTATCCTCATTTTTCATCATTTTTGAACATGGGCTATAGCCCCTACCGTACGGCATACTATAGCACGCCGTTTTTCATCATTTTTGAGGATTTGAAGAAAATTCAAAATTTCAAAAAACATGGGTTATAGCCCATCGTTTTTTGAATTTTTGAAAAAAATGTTATCCTCATTTTTCATCATTTTTGAACATGGGCTATAGCCCCTACCGTACGGCATACTATAGCACGCCGTTTTTCATCATTTTTGAGGATTTGAAGAAAATTCAAAATTTCAAAAAACATGGGTTATAGCCCATTGTTTTTTGAATTTTTGAAAAAAATGTTATCCTCATTTTTCATCATTTTTGAACATGGGCTATAGCCCCTACCGTACGGCATACTATAGCACGCCGTTTTTCATCATTTTTGAGGATTTGAAGAAAATTCAAAATTTCAAAAAACATGGGTTATAGCCCATCGTTTTTGAATTTTTGAAAAAAAAATTATCCTCATTTTTCATCATTTTTGAACATGGGCTATAGCCCCTACCGTACGGCATACTATAGCACGCCGTTTTTCATCATTTTTGAGGATTTGAAGAAAATTCAAAATTTCAAAAAACATGGGTTATAGCCCATCGTTTTTTGAATTTTTGAAAAAAATGTTATCCTCATTTTTCATCATTTTTGAACATGGGCTATAGCTCCTACCGTACGGCATACTATAGCACGCCGTTTTTCATCATTTTTGAGGATTTTAAGAAAATTCAAAATTTCAAAAAACATGGGTTATAGCCCATCGTTTTTTGAATTTTTGAAAAAAATGTTATCCTCATTTTTCATCATTTTTGAACATGGGCTATAGCCCCTACCGTACGGCATTTGTAAGTGTAAGGCTTTATTGGGTCGTCCACTCACAGTTAACAGTCTTTGTATTGAGTTTGTGCTTGAAATGTAGGCCTACTGTAATTCTGCAAACTGTTAATAAATATTTCAATCAATCAATCAATCAAAATTGACATTTCAACTATTGATCAGACGCTGTGCATTGACGACACCTAGTGGTCATTCATTTTAATTGCATGCATGCAGAGAAATCACAACATTGTGAGACGCACTGGGTCGTTGCCATGTTTTGCCACGGAAACCAGCGACCTGCCTTGTGTAAGTAAGTAAATTTTATTTATAAAGCACCTTTCTTAACAATGTTACAAAGTGCTGTACAGTGACACAATAAAATCAATCATAATTAAAACAGGACAGTACAACAAGCAAATAAGAACAACATAATCAAGTCAAATAAAATCAGAAAAATGTTCCCGAAATAAAAACGTTTTCAGTGGACGAAGCCAGGCTTGATACGAGCAGACGTGGCAACGCGATCGAAACACAGGGGCAATCTCCCGTTGGCCGAGAGGTTGGAACTCACGGGCCAATGGGAGCCTGTGTCGTGTAATTTCTCCCTTTACACTGACTATAATTCTATCTATTTGAGACAGAAACGGCTAAGCAATACGGCAGGCTGTAGGCTGTAGTCAAAAGCACCGGACGAATGAAGGCAGGCAGAGAGTGTTCTGAAGTGTAGTGTAGAGTCGATCATTTTATTGCAACCGAGACCAAGACAGAGAGCTTCGCCATTGTCCCTGAGCCTGGAGCTCAGGGACTCCCTCGTACTGAACCGCTGCCGCGGCCAGTTTAAGACTCCGTAAACCTTGCATTTTACAGGACATATATACAGTGTTTTTGCATAGACACAGATATACGGAGGTGGAGACTGAAACTTTACATACCGGTATTCATCAACATATTGCCACTTGGTAAGCAAAGGTCTCTCCTGGATACAATAGAATGCTAAGTTCCCTATCACACCTGGCCAGGCCAAGCTACTTGACTAAGGCCCACGACACCTTGACTTTAAATATCAAAGACAGGCCTCTGCAGACACAGTGCCTGCAGATAGTGACAGTTGACTTATTTAGCATGCCCTTAGCACAGTGACCAAATGTATAAGTCGGACATTTTAACATGGCTTATATATGAATATCATGAAATATAGATACCACACCTGCATGCTTTTGGGCGGCCAATAAGGGCAGGGGTAAAACAGAGAGAATTGTTTCCGGATCCTTAACATCAACTAGCACAGAAAAGCTGTGTTGTATTAACCAGCAGTTAGCTCAGTCTGATGAGTGTCTGTGTTTGTGATCCACAGGTCCAGGTTTCAAATCCCACATTATTCATGTGTCTCTGTGATTCTTTGCTTTGCACACTGACTTTCAGAAGGACAACTTTAAAGCAGCACAGAAATTCCCAATGATTGTGTGCCTCAGTGGACCAACGGATAAGTCAAATGATATCCGTAGTATACCTAGTAGAAGTGTGCCGGTTCGAACCCCGACATACTCAAATCTTTACTGACACTTTGCATTCCACACTAACATCAACTAGCACAGAAAAGCTGTGTTGTAGTAACCAGCACTTAGCTCAGTGTGATGAGTCGCTGTACTTAGTTGTGATCCACAGGTCCACGGTTCAAATCCCACATTATTCATGTGTCTCTGTGATGCTTTGCTTTGCACACTGACTTTCTTGAATAAAAAATAAAAACTCAAAAGCACCAGGAGACATCTGCTGAATGCCCCAAGGTGCCTTGGCTCAATGGTGTGGAGCGCTTGACCCAGTTGCCAGCTTCAGACAGTTGGCCGGTTCAAGTCCCATGTCATGACATCAAGGTGCTGGAGGACCATCGGGAGTTCCTCCTACAGCTCAATGCTGCAGTAATTTGAACTTTTCAAGGCTAGAATAAAAAATAAAAACTCAAAAGCACCCGGAGACATCTGCTGAATGCCCAAAGGTGCCGTGGCGTAATGGTGTGGAGCGCTTGGCCCGTTGCCTCTGCTACAGTCAGTTGGCCGGTTCAAGTCCCATGTCATGACATCAAGGTGCTGGAGGACCCCTGAAGAACATTTTCAATGTCCATCTAAATTCTAAAAGGCTTGTTAAATATGAGTTCCCGGTTATACCTTACATGCCAGTGTGGCGCAGGTGATAAACCGGGGGTTTGTAAACAGGACATTCAGGGTTCAAGTCCCCTGAAGAACATTTTCAATGTCCATCTAAATTCTAAAAGGCTGGTTAAATATGAGTTCCCGGTAATTCCTTACATGCCAGTGTGGCGCAGGTGATAAACCGGGGGTTTGTAAACAGGACATTCAGGGTTCAAGTCCCCTGAAGAACATTTTCAATGTCCATCTAAATTCTAAAAGGCTGGTTAAATATGAGTTCCCGGTTATACCTTACATGCCAGTGTGGCGCAGGTGATAAACCGGGGGTTTGTAAACAGGACATTCAGGGTTCAAGTCCCCTGAAGAACATTTTCAATGTCCATCTAAATTCTAAAAGGCTGGTTAAATATGAGTTCCCGGTTATACCTTACATGTCAGTGTGGCACTTAGCTCAGTGTGATGAGTGGCTGTACTTAGTTGTGATCCACAGGTCCACGGTTCAAATCCCACATTATTCATGTGTCTCTGTGATGCTTTGCTTTGCACACTGACTTTCTTGAATAAAAAATAAAAACTCAAAAGCACCAGGAGACATCTGCTGAATGCCCCAAGGTGCCTTGGCTCAATGGTGTGGAGCGCTTGACCCAGTTGCCAGCTTCAGACAGTTGGCCGGTTCAAGTCCCATGTCATGACATCAAGGTGCTGGGAAGGACCATCGGGAGACGGTGCTCTCTCCCCCTGTTTCCTGAAAAGTAACGGTTGGGGGTTATGCCGTACGATATAGGCTATAGCCCACCGTCCAAAATGATGAGAAACGAGGATTATTATTTTTTTCAAAATTTCAAAAAACATGTGCTATAACCCATCGTTTTTTTTTTTTTTTTTCATTTATTCCGCAATTTCCGCAAATTGCGGAAATTGCGGAAATGGAAATCGCGGAAATTGCAAAATTGCGGAAATTGTAATTGCGGAAATTGCGGAAATGGTAATTGCGGAAATTGCGGAAATGGTAATTGCGGAAATTGCGGAAATGGAAATTGCGGAAATTGCGGAAATTCTAATTGCGGAAATTGCGGAATTGTGGAAATTGCGGAAATTGCGAAATTGCGGAAATGGAAATTGCGGAAATTGCGGAAATGGAAATTGCGGAAATTGCGGAAATGGAAATTGCGGAAATTGCGGAAATGGAAATTGTGGAAATGGAAATTGCGGAAATTGCGGAATAAATGAAAAAAAAAAAAAAACCGATGGGTTATAGCCCACGTTTTTTGAAATTTTGAAAAAAAAAGTTATCCTCGTTTCTCATCATTTTGGACCGTGGGCTATAGCCTATATCGTACGGCATAACCCCCAACCGTTACTTTTCAGGAAACAGGGGGAGAGAGCACCGTCTCCCGATGGTCCTTCCCAGCACCTTGATGTCATGACATGGGACTTGAACCGGCCAACTGTCTGAAGCTGGCAACTGGGTCAAGCGCTCCACACCATTGAGCCAAGGCACCTTGGGGCATTCAGCAGATGTCTCCTGGTGCTTTTGAGTTTTTATTTTTTATTCAAGAAAGTCAGTGTGCAAAGCAAAGCATCACAGAGACACATGAATAATGTGGGATTTGAACCGTGGACCTGTGGATCACAACTAAGTACAGCCACTCATCACACTGAGCTAAGTGCCACACTGACATGTAAGGTATAACCGGGAACTCATATTTAACCAGCCTTTAGAATTTAGATGGACATTGAAAATGTTCTTCAGGGGACTTGAACCCTGAATGTCCTGTTTACAAACCCCCGGTTTATCACCTGCGCCACACTGGCATGTAAGGTATAACCGGGAACTCATATTTAACCAGCCTTTTAGAATTTAGATGGACATTGAAAATGTTCTTCAGGGGACTTGAACCCTGAATGTCCTGTTTACAAACCCCCGGTTTATCACCTGCGCCACACTGGCATGTAAGGAATTACCGGGAACTCATATTTAACCAGCCTTTTAGAATTTAGATGGACATTGAAAATGTTCTTCAGGGGACTTGAACCCTGAATGTCCTGTTTACAAACCCCCGGTTTATCACCTGCGCCACACTGGCATGTAAGGTATAACCGGGAACTCATATTTAACAAGCCTTTTAGAATTTAGATGGACATTGAAAATGTTCTTCAGGGGTCCTCCAGCACCTTGATGTCATGACATGGGACTTGAACCGGCCAACTGACTGTAGCAGAGGCAACGGGCCAAGCGCTCCACACCATTACGCCACGGCACCTTTGGGCATTCAGCAGATGTCTCCGGGTGCTTTTGAGTTTTTATTTTTTATTCTAGCCTTGAAAAGTTCAAATTACTGCAGCATTGAGCTGTAGGAGGAACTCCCGATGGTCCTCCAGCACCTTGATGTCATGACATGGGACTTGAACCGGCCAACTGTCTGAAGCTGGCAACTGGGTCAAGCGCTCCACACCATTGAGCCAAGGCACCTTGGGGCATTCAGCAGATGTCTCCTGGTGCTTTTGAGTTTTTATTTTTTATTCAAGAAAGTCAGTGTGCAAAGCAAAGCATCACAGAGACACATGACTAATGTGGGATTTGAACCGTGGACCTGTGGATCACAACTAAGTACAGCCACTCATCACACTGAGCTAAGTGCTGGTTACTACAACACAGCTTTTCTGTGCTAGTTGATGTTAGTGTGGAATGCAAAGTGTCAGTAAAGATTTGAGTATGTCGGGGTTCGAACCGGCACACTTCTACTAGGTATACTACGGATATCATTTGACTTATCCGTTGGTCCACTGAGGCACACAATCATTGGGAATTTCTGTGCTGCTTTAAAGTTGTCCTTCTGAAAGTCAGTGTGCAAAGCAAAGAATCACAGAGACACATGAATAATGTGGGATTTGAACCCTGGACCTGTGGATCACAAACACAGACACTCATCAGACTGAGCTAACTGCTGGTTAATACAACACAGCTTTTCTGTGCTAGTTGATGTTAAGGATCCGGAAACAATTCTCTCTGTTTTACCCCTGCCCTTATTGGCCGCCCAAAAGCATGCAGGTGTGGTATCTATATTTCATGATATTCATATATAAGCCATGTTAAAATGTCCGACTTATACATTTGGTCACTGTGCTAAGGGCATGCTAAATAAGTCAACTGTCACTATCTGCAGTCACTGTGTCTGCAGAGGCCTGTCTTTGATATTTAAAGTCAAGGTGTCGTGGGCCTTAGTCAAGTAGCTTGGCCTGGCCAGGTGTGATAGGGAACTTAGCATTCTATTGTATCCAGGAGAGACCTTTGCTTACCAAGTGGCAATATGTTGATGAATACCGGTATGTAAAGTTTCAGTCTCCACCTCCGTATATCTGTGTCTATGCAAAAACACTGTATATATGTCCTGTAAAATGCAAGGTTTACGGAGTCTTAAACTGGCCGCGGCAGCGGTTCAGTACGAGGGAGTCCCTGAGCTCCAGGCTCAGGGACAATGGCGAAGCTCTCTGTCTTGGTCTCGGTTGCAATAAAATGATCGACTCTACACTACACTTCAGAACACTCTCTGCCTGCCTTCATTCGTCCGGTGCTTTTGACTACAGCCTACAGCCTGCCGTATTGCTTAGCCGTTTCTGTCTCAAATAGATAGAATTATAGTCAGTGTAAAGGGAGAAATTACACGACACAGGCTCCCATTGGCCCGTGAGTTCCAACCTCTCGGCCAACGGGAGATTGCCCCTGTGTTTCGATCGCGTTGCCACGTCTGCTCGTATCAAGCCTGGCTTCGTCCACTGAAAACGTTTTTATTTCGGGAACATTTTTCTGATTTTATTTGACTTGATTATGTTGTTCTTATTTGCTTGTTGTACTGTCCTGTTTTAATTATGATTGATTTTATTGTGTCACTGTACAGCACTTTGTAACATTGTTAAGAAAGGTGCTTTATAAATAAAATTTACTTACTTACACAAGGCAGGTCGCTGGTTTCCGTGGCAAAACATGGCAACGACCCAGTGCGTCTCACAATGTTGTGATTTCTCTGCATGCATGCAATTAAAATGAATGACCACTAGGTGTCGTCAATGCACAGCGTCTGATCAATAGTTGAAATGTCAATTTTGATTGATTGATTGATTGAAATATTTATTAACAGTTTGCAGAATTACAGTAGGCCTACATTTCAAGCACAAACTCAATACAAAGACTGTTAACTGTGAGTGGACGACCCAATAAAGCCTTACACTTACAAATGCCGTACGGTAGGGGCTATAGCCCATGTTCAAAAATGATGAAAAATGAGGATAACATTTTTTTCAAAAATTCAAAAAACGATGGGCTATAACCCATGTTTTTTGAAATTTTGAATTTTCTTCAAATCCTCAAAAATGATGAAAAACGGCGTGCTATAGTATGCCGTACGGTAGGAGCTATAGCCCATGTTCAAAAATGATGAAAAATGAGGATAACATTTTTTTCAAAAATTCAAAAAACGATGGGCTATAACCCATGTTTTTTGAAATTTTGAATTTTCTTCAAATCCTCAAAAATGATGAAAAACGGCGTGCTATAGTATGCCGTACGGTAGGGGCTATAGCCCATGTTCAAAAATGATGAAAAATGAGGATAATTTTTTTTTCAAAAATTCAAAAACGATGGGCTATAACCCATGTTTTTTGAAATTTTGAATTTTCTTCAAATCCTCAAAAATGATGAAAAACGGCGTGCTATAGTATGCCGTACGGTAGGGGCTATAGCCCATGTTAAAAAATGATGAAAAATGAGGATAACATTTTTTTCAAAAATTCAAAAAACAATGGGCTATAACCCATGTTTTTTGAAATTTTGAATTTTCTTCAAATCCTCAAAAATGATGAAAAACGGCGTGCTATAGTATGCCGTACGGTAGGGGCTATAGCCCATGTTCAAAAATGATGAAAAATGAGGATAACATTTTTTTCAAAAATTCAAAAAACGATGGGCTATAACCCATGTTTTTTGAAATTTTGAATTTTCTTCAAATCCTCAAAAATGATGAAAAACGGCGTGCTATAGTATGCCGTACGGTAGGGGCTATAGCCCATGTTCAAAAATGATGAAAAATGAGGATAACATTTTTTTCAAAAATTCAAAAAACAATGGGCTATAACCCATGTTTTTTGAAATTTTGAATTTTCTTCAAATCCTCAAAAATGATGAAAAACGGCGTGCTATAGTATGCCGTACGGTAGGGGCTATAGCCCATGTTCAAAAATGATGAAAAATGAGGATAACATTTTTTTCAAAAATTCAAAAAACGATGGGCTATAACCCATGTTTTTTAAAATTTTGAATTTTCTTCAAATCCTCAAAAATGATGAAAAACGGCGTGCTATAGTATGCCGTACGGTAGGGGCTATAGCCCATGTTCAAAAATGATGAAAAATGAGGATAACATTTTTTTCAAAAATTCAAAAAACGATGGGGTATAACCCATGTTTTTTGAAATTTTGAATTTTCTTCAAATCCTCAAAAATGATGAAAAACGGCGTGCTATAGTATGCCGTACGGTAGGGGCTATAGCCCATGTTCAAAAATGATGAAAAATGAGGATAACATTTTTTTCAAAAATTCAAAAAACGATGGGCTATAACCCATGTTTTTTTAAATTTTGAATTTTCTTCAAATCCTCAAAAATGATGAAAAACGGCGTGCTATAGTATGCCGTACGGTAGGGGCTATAGCCCATGTTCAAAAATGATGAAAAATGAGGATAACATTTTTTTCAAAAATTCAAAAAACGATGGGCTATAACCCATGTTTTTTGAAATTTTGAAATTTCTTCAAATCCTCAAAAATGATGAAAAACGGCGTGCTATAGTATGCCGTACGGTAGGGGCTATAGCCCATGTTCAAAAATGATGAAAAATGAGGATAACATTTTTTTCAAAAATTCAAAAAACGATGGGCTATAACCCATGTTTTTTTAAATTTTGAATTTTCTTCAAATCCTCAAAAATGATGAAAAACGGCGTGCTATAGTATGCCGTACGGTAGGGGCTATAGCCCATGTTCAAAAATGATGAAAAATGAGGATAACATTTTATTCAAAAATTCAAAAAACGATGGCCTATAACCCATGTTTTTTGAAATTTTGAATTTTCTTCAAATCCTCAAAAATGATGAAAAACGGCGTGCTATAGTATGCCGTACGGTAGGGGCTATAGCCCATGTTCAAAAATGATGAAAAATGAGGATAACATTTTTTTCAAAAATTCAAAAAACAATGGGCTATAACCCATGTTTTTTGAAATTTTGAATTTTCTTCAAATCCTCAAAAATGATAAAAAACGGCGTGCTATAGTATGCCGTACGGTAGGGGCTATAGCCCATGTTCAAAAATGATGAAAAATGAGGATAACATTTTTTTCAAAAATTCAAAAAACGATGGGCTATAACCCATGTTTTTTGAAATTTTGAATTTTCTTCAAATCCTCAAAAATGATGAAAAACGGCGTGCTATAGTATGCCGTACGGTAGGGGCTATAGCCCATGTTCAAAAATGATGAAAAATGAGGATAACATTTTTTTCAAAAATTCAAAAAACGATGGGCTATAACCCATGTTTTTTGAAATTTTGAATTTTCTTCAAATCCTCAAAAATGATGAAAAACGGCGTGCTATAGTATGCCGTACGGTAGGGGCTATAGCCCATGTTCAAAAATGATGAAAAATGAGGATAACATTTTTTTCAAAAATTAAAAAAACGATGGGCTATAACCCATGTTTTTTGAAATTTTGAATTTTCTTCAAATCCTCAAAAATGATGAAAAACGGCGTGCTATAGTATGCCGTACGGTAGGGGCTATAGCCCATGTTCAAAAATGATGAAAAATCAGGATAACATTTTTTTCAAAAATTCAAAAAACGATGGGCTATAACCCATGTTTTTTGAAATTTTGAATTTTCTTCAAATCCTCAAAAATGATGAAAAACGGCGTGCTATAGTATGCCGTACGGTAGGGGCTATAGCCCATGTTCAAAAATGATGAAAAATGAGGATAACATTTTTTTCAAAAATTCAAAAAACGATGGGCTATAACCCATGTTTTTTGAAATTTTGAATTTTCTTCAAATCCTCAAAAATGATGAAAAACGGCGTGCTATAGTATGCCGTACGGTAGGGGCTATAGCCCATGTTCAAAAATGATGAAAAATGAGGATAACATTTTTTTCAAAAATTCAAAAAACAATGGGCTATAACCCATGTTTTTTGAAATTTTGAATTTTCTTCAAATCCTCAAAAATGATGAAAAACGGCGTGCTATAGTATGCCGTACGGTAGGGGCTATAGCCCATGTTCAAAAATGATGAAAAATGAGGATAACATTTTTTTCAAAAATTCAAAAAACGATGGGCTATAACCCATGTTTTTTGAAATTTTGAATTTTCTTCAAATCCTCAAAAATGATGAAAAACGGCATGCTATAGTATGCCGTACGGTAGGGGCTATAGCCCATGTTCAAAAATGATGAAAAATGAGGATAACATTTTTTTCAAAAATTCAAAAAACAATGGGCTATAACCCATGTTTTTTGAAATTTTGAATTTTCTTCAAATCCTCAAAAATGATGAAAAACGGCGTGCTATAGTATGCCGTACGGTAGGGGCTATAGCCCATGTTCAAAAATGATGAAAAATGAGGATAACATTTTTTTCAAAAATTCAAAAAACGATGGGCTATAACCCATGTTTTTTGAAATTTTGAATTTTCTTCAAATCCTCAAAAATGATGAAAAACGGCGTGCTATAGTATGCCGTACGGTAGGGGCTATAGCCCATGTTCAAAAATGATGAAAAATGAGGATAACATTTTTTTCAAAAATTCAAAAAACGATGGGCTATAACCCATGTTTTTTGAAATTTTGAATTTTCTTCAAATCCTCAAAAATGATGAAAAACGGCGTGCTATAGTATGCCGTACGGTAGGGGCTATAGCCCATGTTCAAAAATGATGAAAAATGAGGATAACATTTTTTTCAAAAATTCAAAAAACGATGGGCTATAACCCATGTTTTTTGAAATTTTGAATTTTCTTCAAATCCTCAAAAATGATGAAAAACGGTGTGCTATAGTATGCCGTACGGTAGGGGCTATAGCCCATGTTCAAAAATGATGAAAAATTAGGATAACATTTTTTTCAAAAATTCAAAAAACAATGGGCTATAACCCATGTTTTTTGAAATTTTGAATTTTCTTCAAATCCTCAAAAATGATGAAAAACGGCGTACTATAGTATGCCGTACGGTAGGGGCTATAGCCCATGTTCAAAAATGATGAAAAATGAGGATAACATTTTTTTCAAAAATTCAAAAAACGATGGGCTATAACCCATGTTTTTTTGAAATTTTGAATTTTCTTCAAATCCTCAAAAATGATGAAAAACGGCGTGCTATAGTATGCCGTACGGTAGGGGCTATAGCCCATGTTCAAAAATGATGAAAAATGAGGATAATTTGTTTTTCAAAAATTCAAAAAACGATGGGCTATAACCCATGTTTTTTGAAATTTTGAATTTTCTTCAAATCCTCAAAAATGATGAAAAACGGTGTGCTATAGTATGCCGTACGGTAGGGGCTATAGCCCATGTTCAAAAATGATGAAAAATTAGGATAACATTTTTTTCAAAAATTCAAAAAACAATGGGCTATAACCCATGTTTTTTGAAATTTTGAATTTTCTTCAAATCCTCAAAAATGATGAAAAACGGCGTGCTATAGTATGCCGTACGGTAGGGGCTATAGCCCATGTTCAAAAATGATGAAAAATGAGGATAACATTTTTTTCAAAAATTCAAAAAACGATGGGCTATAACCCATGTTTTTTGAAATTTTGAATTTTCTTCAAATCCTCAAAAATGATGAAAAACGGCGTGCTATAGTATGCCGTACGGTAGGGGCTATAGCCCATGTTCAAAAATGATGAAAAATGAGGATAACATTTTTTTCAAAAATTCAAAAAACGATGGGCTATAACCCATGTTTTTTGAAATTTTGAATTTTCTTCAAATCCTCAAAAATGATGAAAAACGGCGTGCTATAGTATGCCGTACGGTAGGGGCTATAGCCCATGTTCAAAAATTCAAAAAATGAGGATAACATTTTTTTCAAAAATTCAAAAAACGATGGGCTATAACCCATGTTTTTTGAAATTTTGAATTTTCTTCAAATCCTCAAAAATGATGAAAAACGGCGTGCTATAGTATGCCGTACGGTAGGGGCTATAGCCCATGTTCAAAAATGATGAAAAATGAGGATAACATTTTTTTCAAAAATTCAAAAAACGATGGGCTATAACCCATGTTTTTTGAAATTTTGAATTTTCTTCAAATCCTCAAAAATGATGAAAAACGGCGTGCTATAGTATGCCGTACGGTAGGGGCTATAGCTCATGTTCAAAAATTATGAAAAATGAGGATAACATTTTTTTCAAAAATTCAAAAAACGATGGGCTATAACCCATGTTTTTTGAAATTTTGAATTTTCTTCAAATCCTCAAAAATGATGAAAAACGGCGTGCTATAGTATGCCGTACGGTAGGGGCTATAGCCCATGTTCAAAAATGATGAAAAATGAGGATAACATTTTTTTCAAAAATTCAAAAAACGATGGGCTATAACCCATGTTTTTTGAAATTTTGAATTTTCTTCAAATCCTCAAAAATGATGAAAAACGGCGTGCTATAGTATGCCATACGGTAGGGGCTATAGCCCATGTTCAAAAATGATGAAAAATGAGGATAACATTTTTTTCAAAAATTCAAAAAACGATGGGCTATAACCCATGTTTTTTGAAATTTTGAATTTTCTTCAAATCCTCAAAAATGATGAAAAACGGCGTGCTATAGTATGCCGTACGGTAGGGGCTATAGCCCATGTTCAAAAATGATGAAAAATGAGGATAACATTTTTTTCAAAAATTCAAAAAACGATGGGCTATAACCCATGTTTTTTTGAAATTTTGAATTTTCTTCAAATCCTCAAAAATGATGAAAAACGGCGTGCTATAGTATGCCGTACGGTAGGGGCTATAGCCCATGTTCAAAAATGATGAAAAATGAGGATAATTTGTTTTTCAAAAATTCAAAAAACGATGGGCTATAACCCATGTTTTTTGAAATTTTGAATTTTCTTCAAATCCTCAAAAATGATGAAAAACGGTGTGCTATAGTATGCCGTACGGTAGGGGCTATAGCCCATGTTCAAAAATGATGAAAAATTAGGATAACATTTTTTTCAAAAATTCAAAAAACAATGGGCTATAACCCATGTTTTTTGAAATTTTGAATTTTCTTCAAATCCTCAAAAATGATGAAAAACGGCGTGCTATAGTATGCCGTACGGTAGGGGCTATAGCCCATGTTCAACAATGATGAAAAATGAGGATAACATTTTTTTCAAAAATTCAAAAAACGATGGGCTATAACCCATGTTTTTTGAAATTTTGAATTTTCTTCAAATCCTCAAAAATGATGAAAAACGGCGTGCTATAGTATGCCGTACGGTAGGGGCTATAGCCCATGTTCAAAAATGATGAAAAATGAGGATAACATTTTTTTCAAAAATTCAAAAAACGATGGGCTATAACCCATGTTTTTTGAAATTTTGAATTTTCTTCAAATCCTCAAAAATGATGAAAAACGGCGTGCTATAGTATGCCGTACGGTAGGGGCTATAGCCCATGTTCAAAAATGATGAAAAATGAGGATAACATTTTTTTCAAAAATTCAAAAAACGATGGGCTATAACCCATGTTTTTTGAAATTTTGAATTTTCTTCAAATCCTCAAAAATGATGAAAAACGGCGTGCTATAGTATGCCGTACGGTAGGGGCTATAGCCCATGTTCAAAAATGATGAAAAATGAGGATAACATTTTTTTCAAAAATTCAAAAAACGATGGGCTATAACCCATGTTTTTTTGAAATTTTGAATTTTCTTCAAATCCTCAAAAATGATGAAAAACGGCGTGCTATAGTATGCCGTACGGTAGGGGCTATAGCCCATGTTCAAAAATGATGAAAAATGAGGATAATTTGTTTTTCAAAAATTCAAAAAACGATGGGCTATAACCCATGTTTTTTGAAATTTTGAATTTTCTTCAAATCCTCAAAAATGATGAAAAACGGTGTGCTATAGTATGCCGTACGGTAGGGGCTATAGCCCATGTTCAAAAATGATGAAAAATTAGGATAACATTTTTTTCAAAAATTCAAAAAACAATGGGCTATAACCCATGTTTTTTGAAATTTTGAATTTTCTTCAAATCCTCAAAAATGATGAAAAACGGCGTGCTATAGTATGCCGTACGGTAGGGGCTATAGCCCATGTTCAAAAATGATGAAAAATGAGGATAACATTTTTTTCAAAAATTCAAAAAACGATGGGCTATAACCCATGTTTTTTGAAATTTTGAATTTTCTTCAAATCCTCAAAAATGATGAAAAACGGCGTGCTATAGTATGCCGTACGGTAGGGGCTATAGCCCATGTTCAAAAATGATGAAAAATGAGGATAACATTTTTTTCAAAAATTCAAAAAACGATGGGCTATAACCCATGTTTTTTGAAATTTTGAATTTTCTTCAAATCCTCAAAAATGATGAAAAACGGCGTGCTATAGTATGCCGTACGGTAGGGGCTATAGCCCATGTTCAAAAATGATGAAAAATGAGGATAACATTTTTTTCAAAAAATCAAAAAACGATGGGCTATAACCCATGTTTTTTGAAATTTTGAATTTTCTTCAAATCCTCAAAAATGATGAAAAACTGCGTGCTATAGTATGCCGTACGGTAGGAGCTATAGCCCATGTTCAAAAATGATGAAAAATGAGGATAACATTTTTTTCAAAAATTCAAAAAACGATGGGCTATAACCCATTTTCTTTGAAATTTTGAATTTTCTTCAAATCCTCAAAAATGATGAAAAACGGCGTGCTATAGTATGCCGTACGGTAGGGGCTATAGCCCATGTTCAAAAATGATGAAAAATGAGGATAACATTTTTTTCAAAAATTCAAAAAAAACGATGGGCTATAACCCATGTTCTTTGAAATTTTGAATTTTCTTCAAATCCTCAAAAATGATGAAAAACGGCGTGCTATAGTATGCCGTACGGTAGGGGCTATAGCCCATGTTCAAAAATGATGAAAAATTAGGATAACATTTTTTTCAAAAATTCAAAAAACGATGGGCTATAACCCATGTTTTTTGAAATTTTGAATTTTCTTCAAATCCTCAAAAATGATGAAAAACGGCGTGCTATAGTATGCCGTACGGTAGGGGCTATAGCCCATGTTCAAAAATGATGAAAAATGAGGATAACATTTTTTTCAAAAAATCAAAAAACGATGGGCTATAACCCATGTTTTTTGAAATTTTGAATTTTCTTCAAATCCTCAAAAATGATGAAAAACTGCGTGCTATAGTATGCCGTACGGTAGGAGCTATAGCCCATGTTCAAAAATGATGAAAAATGAGGATAACATTTTTTTCAAAAATTCAAAAAACGATGGGCTATAACCCATGTTTTTTGAAATTTTGAATTTTCTTCAAATCCTCAAAAATGATGAAAAACGGCGTGCTATAGTATGCCGTACGGTAGGGGCTATAGCCCATGTTCAAAAATGATGAAAAATGAGGATAACATTTTTTTCAAAAATTCAAAAAACGATGGGCTATAACCCATGTTTTTTGAAATTTTGAATTTTCTTCAAATCCTCAAAAATGATGAAAAACGGCGTGCTATAGTATGCCGTACGGTAGGAGCTATAGCCCATGTTCAAAAAAGATGAAAAATTAGGATAACATTTTTTTCAAAAATTCAAAAAACGATGGGCTATAACCCATGTTTTTTGAAATTTTGAATTTTCTTCAAATCCTCAAAAATGATGAAAAACGGCGTGCTATAGTATGCCGTACGGTAGGGGCTATAGCCCATGTTCAAAAATGATGAAAAATTAGGATAACATTTTTTTCAAAAATTCAAAAAACGATGGGCTATAACCCGTTTTTTGAAATTTTGAATTTTCTTCAAATCCTCAAAATTGATGAAAAACGCGGCGTGCTATAGTATGCCGTACGGTAGGGGCTATAGCCCATGTTCAAAAATGATGAAAAATGAGGATAACATTTTTTTCAAAAATTCAAAAAACGATGGGCTATAACCCATGTTTTTTGAAATTTTGAATTTTCTTCAAATCCTCAAAAATGATGAAAAACGGCGTGCTATAGTATGCCGTACGGTAGGGGCTATAGCCCATGTTCAAAAATGATGAAAAATGAGGATAACATTTTTTTCAAAAAATCAAAAAACGATGGGCTATAACCCATGTTTTTTGAAATTTTGAATTTTCTTCAAATCCTCAAAAATGATGAAAAACTGCGTGCTATAGTATGCCGTACGGTAGGAGCTATAGCCCATGTTCAAAAATGATGAAAAATGAGGATAACATTTTTTTCAAAAATTCAAAAAACGATGGGCTATAACCCATGTTTTTTGAAATTTTGAATTTTCTTCAAATCCTCAAAAATGATGAAAAACGGCGTGCTATAGTATGCCGTACGGTAGGGGCTATAGCCCATGTTCAAAAATGATGAAAAATGAGGATAACATTTTTTTCAAAAATTCAAAAAACGATGGGCTATAACCCATGTTTTTTGAAATTTTGAATTTTCTTCAAATCCTCAAAAATGATGAAAAACGGCGTGCTATAGTATGCCGTACGGTAGGGGCTATAGCCCATGTTCAAAAATGATGAAAAATTAGGATAACATTTTTTTCAAAAAATCAAAAAACGATGGGCTATAACCCATGTTTTTTGAAATTTTGAATTTTCTTCAAATCCTCAAAAATGATGAAAAACGGCGTGCTATAGTATGCCGTACGGTAGGAGCTATAGCCCATGTTCAAAAAAGATGAAAAATTAGGATAACATTTTTTTCAAAAATTCAAAAAACGATGGGCTATAACCCATGTTTTTTGAAATTTTGAATTTTCTTCAAATCCTCAAAAATGATGAAAAACGGCGTGCTATAGTATGCCGTACGGTAGGGGCTATAGCCCATGTTCAAAAATGATGAAAAATGAGGATAACATTTTTTTCAAAAATTCAAAAAACGATGGGCTATAACCCATGTTTTTTGAAATTTTGAATTTTCTTCAAATCCTCAAAAATGATGAAAAACGGCGTGCTATAGTATGCCGTACGGTAGGGGCTATAGCCCATGTTCAAAAATGATGAAAAATTAGGATAACATTTTTTTCAAAAATTCAAAAAACGATGGGCTATAACCCATGTTTTTTGAAATTTTGAATTTTCTTCAAATCCTCAAAATTGATGAAAAACGGCGTGCTATAGTATGCCGTACGGTAGGGGCTATAGCCCATGTTCAAAAATGATGAAAAATGAGGATAACATTTTTTTCAAAAATTCAAAAAACGATGGGCTATAACCCATGTTTTTTGAAATTTTGAATTTTCTTCAAATCCTCAAAAATGATGAAAAACGGCGTGCTATAGTATGCCGTACGGTAGGGGCTATAGCCCATGTTCAAAAATGATGAAAAATGAGGATAACATTTTTTTCAAAAATTCAAAAAACGATGGGCTATAACCCATGTTTTTTGAAATTTTGAATTTTCTTCAAATCCTCAAAAATGATGAAAAACGGCGTGCTATAGTATGCCGTACGGTAGGGGCTATAGCCCATGTTCAAAAATGATGAAAAATGAGGATAATTTTTTTTCAAAAATTCAAAAAACGATGGGCTATAACCCATGTTTTTTGAAATTTTGAATTTTCTTCAAATCCTCAAAAATGATGAAAAACGGCGTGCTATAGTATGCCGTACGGTAGGGGCTATAGCCCATGTTCAAAAATGATGAAAAATGAGGATAACATTTTTTTCAAAAATTCAAAAAACGATGGGCTATAACCCATGTTTTTTGAAATTTTGAATTTTCTTCAAATCCTCAAAAATGATGAAAAACGGCGTGCTATAGTATGCCGTACGGTAGGGGCTATAGCCCATGTTCAAAAATGATGAAAAATGAGGATAACATTTTTTTCAAAAATTCAAAAAACGATGGGCTATAACCCATGTTTTTTGAAATTTTGAATTTTCTTCAAATCCTCAAAAATGATGAAAAACGGCGTGCTATAGTATGCCGTACGGTAGGGGCTATAGCCCATGTTCAAAAATGATGAAAAATGAGGATAACATTTTTTTTCAAAAATTCAAAAAACGATGGGCTATAACCCATGTTTTTTGAAATTTTGAATTTTCTTCAAATCCTCAAAAATGATGAAAAACGGCGTGCTATAGTATGCCGTACGGTAGGGGCTATAGCCCATGTTCAAAAATGATGAAAAATTAGGATAACATTTTTTTCAAAAATTCAAAAAACGATGGGCTATAACCCATGTTTTTGAAATTTTGAATTTTCTTCAAATCCTCAAAAATGATGAAAAACGGCGTGCTATAGTATGCCGTACGGTAGGGGCTATAGCCCATGTTCAAAAATGATGAAAAATGAGGATAACATTTTTTTCAAAAATTCAAAAAACGATGGGCTATAACCCATGTTTTTTGAAATTTTGAATTTTCTTCAAATCCTCAAAAATGATGAAAAACGGCGTGCTATAGTATGCCGTACGGTAGGGGCTATAGCCCATGTTCAAAAATGATGAAAAATGAGGATAACATTTTTTTCAAAAATTCAAAAAACGATGGGCTATAACCCATGTTTTTTGAAATTTTGAATTTTCTTCAAATCCTCAAAAATGATGAAAAACGGCGTGCTATAGTATGCCGTACGGTAGGGGCTATAGCCCATGTTCAAAAATGATGAAAAATGAGGATAACATTTTTTTCAAAAATTCAAAAAACGATGGGCTATAACCCATGTTTTTTGAAATTTTGAATTTTCTTCAAATCCTCAAAAATGATGAAAAACGGCGTGCTATAGTATGCCGTACGGTAGGGGCTATAGCCCATGTTCAAAAATGATGAAAAATGAGGATAACATTTTTTTCAAAAATTCAAAAAACGATGGGCTATAACCCATGTTTTTTGAAATTTTGAATTTTCTTCAAATCCTCAAAAATGATGAAAAACGGCGTGCTATAGTATGCCGTACGGTAGGGGCTATAGCCCATGTTCAAAAATGATGAAAAATGAGGATAACATTTTTTTCAAAAATTCAAAAAACGATGGGCTATAACCCATGTTTTTTGAAATTTTGAATTTTCTTCAAATCCTCAAAAATGATGAAAAACGGCGTGCTATAGTATGCCGTACGGTAGGGGCTATAGCCCATGTTCAAAAATGATGAAAAATGAGGATAACATTTTTTTCAAAAATTCAAAAAACGATGGGCTATAACCCATGTTTTTTGAAATTTTGAATTTTCTTCAAATCCTCAAAAATGATGAAAAACGGCGTGCTATAGTATGCCGTACGGTAGGGGCTATAGCCCATGTTCAAAAATGATGAAAAATGAGGATAACATTTTTTTCAAAAATTCAAAAAACGATGGGCTATAACCCATGTTTTTTGAAATTTTGAATTTTCTTCAAATCCTCAAAAATGATGAAAAACGGCGTGCTATAGTATGCCGTACGGTAGGGGCTATAGCCCATGTTCAAAAATGATGAAAAATGAGGATAACATTTTTTTCAAAAATTCAAAAAACGATGGGCTATAACCCATGTTTTTTGAAATTTTGAATTTTCTTCAAATCCTCAAAAATGATGAAAAACGGCGTGCTATAGTATGCCGTACGGTAGGGGCTATAGCCCATGTTCAAAAATGATGAAAAATGAGGATAACATTTTTTTCAAAAATTCAAAAAACGATGGGCTATAACCCATGTTTTTTGAAATTTTGAATTTTCTTCAAATCCTCAAAAATGATGAAAAACGGCGTGCTATAGTATGCCGTACGGTAGGGGCTATAGCCCATGTTCAAAAATGATGAAAAATGAGGATAACATTTTTTTCAAAAATTCAAAAAACGATGGGCTATAACCCATGTTTTTTGAAATTTTGAATTTTCTTCAAATCCTCAAAAATGATGAAAAACGGCGTGCTATAGTATGCCGTACGGTAGGGGCTATAGCCCATGTTCAAAAATGATGAAAAATGAGGATAACATTTTTTTCAAAAATTCAAAAAACGATGGGCTATAACCCATGTTTTTTGAAATTTTGAATTTTCTTCAAATCCTCAAAAATGATGAAAAACGGCGTGCTATAGTATGCCGTACGGTAGGGGCTATAGCCCATGTTCAAAAATGATGAAAAATGAGGATAACATTTTTTTCAAAAATTCAAAAAACGATGGGCTATAACCCATGTTTTTTGAAATTTTGAATTTTCTTCAAATCCTCAAAAATGATGAAAAACGGCGTGCTATAGTATGCCGTACGGTAGGGGCTATAGCCCATGTTCAAAAATGATGAAAAATGAGGATAACATTTTTTTCAAAAATTCAAAAAACAATGGGCTATAACCCATGTTTTTTGAAATTTTGAATTTTCTTCAAATCCTCAAAAATGATGAAAAACGGCGTGCTATAGTATGCCGTACGGTAGGGGCTATAGCCCATGTTCAAAAATGATGAAAAATGAGGATAACATTTTTTTCAAAAATTCAAAAAACGATGGG